>NW_022111373.1:67390679-67398821 GCF_000313985.2 Echinops telfairi | reverse complement strand
AAAAAGATGAATAGTTTTCTTCTTAAAGGTACTTATAATCCTATATGTGCAAATGTGTATACATGAGTGTGTTTGAAGAGTTTTTCAGGGCAAGTGCTAACACAACAGTGGCTATCACTGTGTGTGGAGCAGAAAGAAATTCCATGAGTTACGTGAAAAGTGTTTCCTTCATACTGTTCACTGCTTCAAATGTTTTATCCTCAACGTGGTCTCACAAAATTTCCAATGCTTCTGTTTTTATCCCAGACAACTGGGTTTTCTTTTAAAACCAGTTACCTGAGGGCAGAGGGAACAGTGGTACAGAATTAACTCCCTGGAGACTTTGTAAAAATAGATCAAAACAAAAAGCTACACATTAAAGCAGCTTTCATCATCCATGGATTAAAATGCATTGGTCTTTATTGTAAATATGTGAGACATAAAAATGTGAATCACTTTCCCCCTTTTAAGGAGAGGTGTGAAGGGAAATTGACAAAAATTAATCCTAAAATTACTTAATTTGGGATTCTAAGTAGTCTCTACAGAAACAATGTTTGTTTCTTTCCCCTCCTTTTTCGTTCACTCTTTTAATTTATTTATTCAGGTCAGTAAGTATGTCAATGTCCACTGGCGCTGCTGAACACTGAGTTCAGCTGAAATGAGTTGATTATCTCTGATAGGGACTTGAACAGTTTTATTTTTTGAGCGTTTGAAGTGTAAAAAGAGATTAGTAAAAGAAGAGAATGATTCAACACCAGGGGTTATTTTACAAGATAAGTTACCAATGGGTTTACTTTGACGCATGCTAAGAATGTGGTAGTTAGTGAACTCTGCAGACATTTGGGATCTCTAGTTTTGAAGATGTGCATGGGAAATGAAAATTGTTAGCATGTTCATCTGCTCACCAAAAAGTTGGAGCATTGAGTCAACCAGAAGTGCCTCAGAAGACAGGTCTGGTGCTCTATCTTTAAAAAAAAGAAAAATCATTGAAAACTCTAGGGAGCACAGTTCTACACATATAGGTTGCTAGGGAGGATTCCACTTGATGGTAGCTGTTTTATGTTGGTGATGGTGTTGTTATCATTACTGTTGTTTTATTTTAAAGTTTACTATGTAGAACACAATCATAGAAAGGGTAACCAAATATATTAGTGGATTCCAACTGTTTAAAACTAAAGATCTCTTTCTATCATAATAATAATAAAAATCAAGAGAACTCTGTGTAAATGTTGTTGATTAGGGAAATACACAATTTTAAAGAAAAATTCCCCAAACCAAACTCACTGCCATTGAGTCAATTCTGACTTATAGAAACCCTATAGGCTAGGGTAAAACTACTAACCCTATGAGGTTCTGAGACTATAACCAGAGTATGAAACCATGTCTTTCTCCCAAGGATCGACTGGTGGTTTTGAACTGTGGACCATATGGGCCACAGGCTAATTCATAGCCACTATGCCACCAGCACTTCTACAATTCTAAAGAGCTATTAAAAATGTATTATGTCTTGAAATTTTTTGTTTTATAAGGAGGAGGAGTCAAGATGGCATCCAGGTAGAACTACCTGCTCAGTGTTCCTGCTGTCAGACCAGAAAATTAAGAGGTAAGGAGGCCAATACTGGGAGGCTGGGGGCTAAAAATAGATTCAGTGTCCTAGGATCTGGTTCAGATCTCCCCTTTGATGAAAACCCATGAAGCGATTTTAGAACACTCTGAAATGCTCTAAGTGCACTGAGTCTTCCTTTGTGATCCACTAACGCCTCTCCAGTTCAAGCAGGATGGTCTCTGTCACCCCTTCCTGCACTGTAGTCCTGCATCAAGAAGTAATTTCCTCAGACTGCTGTTTAAAAGTGGTCATAATCCCACGCTCACAGAGAGTCTCTGAGAGCTAGTCACAAGAGCTCACACTGGAGTTCCCTCCCCTGCTATCCATCCAGCACCTGCAGTCTATGCTTTTCAAATACCCTCCCCAGCCAGGAATGGAGTGACTACAGCAGCCATCCCCTTCTTACCTCACCGCAGCTCCATGCCTGCCAATATGGGTAATTATAGATTATTAGACAATAATTTAAAGCAACTGAAGAACCACTGAGATGTTTACGTGTGACATAAGAAGGTCCACAGAGCCCAAACCGTAGGGCCAACAGGATAGAGCTGGAAGGAACACAGGAGGGCAGCCAGAGGCCAATTCAAATCTAGTCATCCCCAAACCAACTCCATTAAGCTGGTCCTCCTTGCCTGGGAGGCAGCATGGCTCAACCCTGATAACAGGGCATCCCAAAAGCCCATTATAAAAGGGGGTACTTGTAAAATCACTTTCAATTCCAGGCTGTGGTCTTTTATGTAACCTTGAATGTAATCCTGCAGAACTCTGTCCATTAGCATCCATTAACATAACAAGGTAGCCAGAACATAAATCTCCAGAGCACAGCTTAGGGTTTTTAATATAACAAAATGGGAAAAGCCAACATGCCCTACCAAAACTGGTAGACAAAGACACTCCACAGAGTGTTTTTGAAAGGCTGAAAATTGTGACCTGACAGTACAGACCAGACCCACACCCACGTTGCAGGCCTACCTCAACCTGGCCTAGTGGCATACCCACAGTCACCAGTCTCAGTCCAGACTCTGAGGCACCCTGCCAACATAGTAGTCCAAACTACCACCATGGTAGGCCACAGGTAATCCTCAAAAACACTTTTACCAGTCACACAGAGAAGGAGCTCAGGCCCCTTAGTCTCCCAGAAACAGCACCAAGGTTTTCCAAAATGACATGCAAACAGAAACATACCACACTTTCAACAAGGAAACAAGAAAGACAAAACACAACAGCGTAACTAACAACACTCATTGAAACACAAAAAGAAATCTTCAGAAGGCTGATTGCAGTAATACAGGATATGAGAGAAGCAACGCAGAAAAAGGACACAATGATAGAGGAGATGAAGTTCATGATAGAAGGGATGAAGTCCACAAACTAAAGGGAAATACAAGAGCTAATGGATGAGATTACAGAAGCAATGCACAAGATCACAGAACGTACCAACAGACCAGAAGAGGCAGAGAATCGTACCAGTAATCTTGAGGACAATCGAGCAGACTTCAACAAACAGGAAATACAGTCAAACAAGATAATCAAATAAGTGGAAAAAACCCTGAGATCAGTGACAGATGCTATGAAAGAGAATAATATTCAAATAATTGGCCTTCCAGTAAAAGACACAATGAAGAAGTCAACAGCTAAATTAGTAAGGGAATTTCTGAAAGTAAACTTCCCCACCTTAATGAATGAGAATCAGACACTCATACAGGAAACAGAGAGGGCACAAATTAGACTAAACCTGAGGAAACAACTCACCAGGGCATATAATAGTTAAATTTTCCAACTTCGAGGAAAAAGAGAACATTTTAAAAGCATCAAAAGAAAAAAAGGTCATCACATACAATGATGGTCACATAAGAATATTCTCATACCTATCAGCAGGTACCATGAAGTGGAGGAGAGAGTGGAGTAACATTTTCCAAAAGCTGTAAGTAAAAAAAATGCCAGTCTGAGTATCCTCAACCCTGCCAAACTATCTATTGAGATACACAGTGAGTTAAGAGTCTCCCAGGACAAGGAAAAACTCAAAGAATATGCCATAATACACCCAACCCTGTGGAAAATCCTTGCCAATTCACTATGGTCAGAGACGTTTGTCTCCACCAAACAAAAGCAGGAGACCACCATATAGCCCAACTCCACCCAGAATCCAATGTGTCCAAAACAATTACCAAGATAGCATGGCCTCAAGGGGAAAAGAAGGCAAGAATTAAGCCACACACATAAATACAGCACACTGATATGAAGGGAGATAAGAAAACATCCAACACAAAAGGTATGTGATAACAGCAGCGAATCCACAGATTATGATAATAACTGTGAATGTCAATGGCAACAAATCAACCATTAAAGGAAAAAGGCTAGCAGACTGGCTCAGAAAACATAACCCATCAATCTGTTGCCTCCAAGACATAAATAGAATAAATAAAAGGCTGGTGGAAAATTTTTGAGACAAATGGGAACTTTAAAAAAGCAGGGATTGCAATCCTAATCTTTGACACAATTGACTTCAAGGTGCAAACCATAGCAAGAGGCACTGATGGGCACTATATAATGCTTAAAGGATCAACAGACCAGGGACCAATGACTATAATAAATATATACTCATAAATAAGAGACCTGCCAAATTCATCAAACAAACCATTCAAAAGATGAAAAAGGAAATCACAAATTCACCAATCATAGTAAGTGACTTTAATACACTGCTACTGGAGAAAAATAGATCACTGAGAAGGGAGTTCAGCAAAGAAGCTACAGAGTTAAACACTACAATAAGTCGACTGGACCTGGTAGACATATATAGAGCTTTCCATCCAAATGCAAAAAAAATTCACATTCTTTTCAAGTGCATATGGCTCGTTTTCAAAAATAGACCACATGCTGGGGCATAAGTAGAGCCTGAGTAAATTCAAACATATAGAGATTACTCAGACATCCCTTTCAGGTCACCACGTCATAAAGTTGGAGATCAATAAAAGGACGACCAGAAAAACAAGGGTAAATAATTTGAGTATGAATAACGATCATCTATGACACAAATGGGTACTGACCCAGAGTAGGGAGGAATTTAGGAAGTTTCTAGAAACTAATCAGAATGAGAATACAATGTACCAAAACATATGGGATACAGCAAAAGCAGTTATCAGAGGCAGTTTAATAGCAATAAGTGCTTATATGAAAAAGGAAGAGAGACTTATGACTGATATGCTATCACAAAACCTTCAGCAACTAGAACAGTCAACAGAGTAATCCCTCCAAAAGCAAAAGAAAAGAAATAATAAAAATCAGAGTAGAGTTAAACGAGTGGAAAGAAAAGAGAACAATGCAAAAAATCAATGCCGCAAAAGCTGGTTCTTTGAAAGGATCAACAGAGTTGACAGACCACTGGCAAGCCTAACCAAGCAAAGGAAGGAGCTAACATAAAACAGTCAGGATGCGGAATAAAACAGGGGAAATCACAACAGACCCCAATGAGATTAAAAGAATAATCACAAAGTACTATGAAAATCTGTACTCTAATGAATTCAACAATGTGGAAGACATATATAAATATTTGGAAAAATTATCCCTCCCTGGATTATCTCAGATAGAGGTCAAAAACCTCAACAGACCCGTAGCAAAAGAAGAAACAGACAGGGCTATTGAGACACTACCAACAAAAAAAGCTCCCAGAGCAGATGGCTTTACAGGAGAATTCTACCAAGCATTCAAGTAAGAGCTGACATTAATCCTCCACAATTATTCCAGAGCATATAAAAAGATGACAAACTCCCACACTCATTCTATGAAACCAGTATAACTGTGATACCCCAAAATGGCAAGGATCCCACAGGAATAGAAAACTGTAGACAGGTATCTCTAATGAACATAGATGGAAAAATCCTTAACAAAATATTGGCCAATAGAATGCAAAAGTATATAAGACATATCATCCACCATGATAAAGTGGGAGTCATTCCAGGGATGTAGCAATGGTTTAACATCCCAAAATCTATCAATATTATATACCACATTGATCAGAAAAAGTAAATAACATGATAATATCGATGTAGGCAGAAAAAGCATTTGACAACATCCAACACCCATTCCTAAATAAGACACTCAAGAAGATAGGAATGGAAGTTCAATTCTTCAAGGTAATACAAGCTATCTACAAAAAGCCAACAGCCAACATCATAGTCAATGGAGAAAAGTCAAAAAAGTCGAAAACAATTCCACTGAAAAAGGGGACCAGACAAGGATATGCCTTGTCCCTATTTCTCATAAGATAGTGAAAGGACATTAAAGGTGTCCAACTGGGAGAGGAGGAGGTTAAACTATTGCTATTTGCAGATGACATGATTCTATAAATTGAAAATCCCCAAAGATCCACAAGAGGAGTACTGACAGCCACAGAGGACTATGGAAAAGTGGCAGGATACAATATCAACAAACAAAAGTCTATTAATTTGCTATACAATGCACATCAAGCAAGACCATGGAAGAGGAGATCAAGAAGGCGGTACCCTTCACAATAACCAAGAACAAATTGAAATATCTAAGGATTTATTTAACCAAAAATAAAATAAGCTGTATACAAGGAAAACTACAGTACCATACTACAGGAAACCAAAAGTGAACTCCACACATGGAAGACTATCCCATGTTCCTGGATCAGAAGGCTCAATATAGAAAAGACGTCAATCTTACCTAAGTCGCTACATAAGTTTAATGTTATCCCAATTCAAATGCAAACAACATTCTTCAAAGAATTGGAAAAAGTCACCAATTTCATATGGAGAGGGAAGAAGTCCAGAATTAGCAGAGAACTCCTCAAAAGGAAAGATGAAGTCAGAGGGCTACCTTTGCCTGACTTTAACACCTACTACACAACCACAGTGCTCAAAACAGCGTGGTGCTGGCATGACACTCAGACAAATGGAAAAGAACAGAAAATTCAGAAATAAAACCATTAGCACACAGACAACTGACCTTCAACAAGGGCCCCAAACGCATCAAGTGGGAGGTGGATGCCCTCTTTAACAAGTGGTGCTAGAAACAATGGATGTCCACCTATAGGAAAATGAAACAAGATGCTTACCTCATTCCATGCACAAGAACAAGCTCATGGTGGATCACAGACCTAGAACTAATACCCCAAACCATCAGGACCATCAACAAGGGAATCAGGACAAACCTAAGTACCTTGGCTCAGGGACTACCTAGGCTAACTGCAATATGGCAGGGTACATACACTGCTGAACCTGAAATTGAGAAGTGAGATACACGAAGGATAAAACACCTGTTTGTGTCAAAAGACCACCAAGAGTGCAACAGACAAAGGACTTATTACTAAACTATATAATAACCTCTTGACCTGCAAAAAGAGGAAAACAATTAACCCCCTTCTTCCCCTCACCTCACCCCCAAGGAAGTAGACAAAAGACCTGAAGAGAAGTTTCACTAGGGAGGAGACCCAAATGGCCAATAAACATATGAAAAAATGCTCCTGATCATTAGCCATCAGAGAAATGCAAATTAAAACAACCATAAGATACCACCTAACACTCTTGAGGATAGCCCAAATGAGAAAATCAGAGAGCAACAAATGTTAGAGGGGATGTGGTGACATAGGAACTCTGCTCCACTGCTGGCGGTCATGTAGATAAGTACAGCCTCTGTGGAAAGCAATCTGGCAATTTTCAAACAAATGGAAATTGAGCTACCTTATGACCCAGCTATCCCTCTACTGGGTATATACCCAGAAGAGGTAAGAAATGAACCAGTCATCTCTGCTCCAATGTTTATTATTTCTTTAAAAATGGAACAAATGTTGAGGAAGAGCTAAACAGAACATTTCAAACAGCAGCTCGAGAAGACAAAGTCAAATATTATAATAAAATGTGCAAAGATGTAGAATTAGATGTGCAAAAATGTAGAATTCAAAAATCAAAAGGGAAGAACACAGCCAATATGTCTTAAATTGACAGAACCCAAGAAAAAATTCAAACCTTGGGTTGCAATCTTGAAATATTCTCTAGGGAAAATATTGAATGATGCAGGAAGCGTCAGAAGAAAATGGAAAGATTATAGAGTCACTCTCCCAAAAAGATTACAGAGTCACTGTCTCACCATTCCACCATTGCAGGAAGCAGCACATGTGCAAGAACCAATGGTGCCGAAGGCAGAAGTTCAAGTTGTGCTGAAAGCATTAGCCAATCAATAGAAAAGTAGATGTCTAGAAAAGAATGATGGCAACATATGTACAAATATGCTTTTTACAATTGAAGTATGGATTGTTACAATAGTTGTGAGAGCCCCAATAAAAGTCTCTCTTTTTTTGGTCTTTTTTTTAATTAAATACTTGTATTGAGGGCTCTTACATCTCTTATCACAGTCCATACATTCATCCAGTGTGTCAAACACATTTGCACATATGCTGCCATCATCATTTTCAAAGCATTGTCTTCCCATTGAGCCCCTGATATCAGCTCCCATTTCTTCCCTCTCCCTCCTCCTCCTTCCTTCCCTCATGAACCCTTGATGAGTTATAGATTATTATTTTCATATCTTACACCTTC
>NW_022111373.1:67384536-67390027 GCF_000313985.2 Echinops telfairi | reverse complement strand
CACAGAATGCCAGATTATTAGAACAAAGTGTTCTTGTGTTGAGGGAGTACTTTAGTAGAGACCTGATGTCCATCTGCAACCTTAATTCTTAACATATAAATATGAGTACATAGTTATATTCCCCTCTTGTTTAATATATATAATAATCTAATAATAATAATAAAAGCATTAGTCAAAAGCAAGTCTGCAGGAACTGATGGAATACCAATTTAAATATTTCAACAAGCTGATAAAGCACTTACTCATCTGTGGTGGGAAATTTGGAAAAGAGATACTTGTTCAACTAACTGGAAGAGATCCATATTTATACCCATTCCAAAGAAAGGTGACTCAACAGAATCCTTAAATTATAGAATAATATCATTGATATCACATGGAAGTAAAATTTTACTGAAGATCATCCAACAACGGTTGCAGCCATACATTGGCAGGGAACCATGAGAGTTTCCAGATGGATTCAGAAAAGGATATGGAACAAGGGATATCCTTGTCAGATGGATTTTGACTGAAAGCAGAGAATATCAGAAAGATCGTTACTTGTGGTTTACAGAAAATATGACTGTGGATCATAACAAACTATGGATAGCCTTGAGAAGAAGGGGAGTTCTGGAACACTTCATTGTGCTTGTGTGGAATCTGTACATGACTCAAGAGGCAGTTGTGCAAACATACCAGGGAACACTGTGTGGTTTATAATTAGGAAAGGTCCACGTCAGGGTTGAATCCTCTCACCATATATACTCTGACTGTAGGCTGAGCAAATAATTACAGAATCTGTCTCTTATAAGAAGATAGTGACATCAGGATTGAAGGAAGATTTATTAAGAACCTGAGATATGCAGATGTTACAGCCTTGCTTGCAGAACGTGAGGAGGACTTGAAGTTCTTGCTGCAAGCTAGGAACAAGGATTTCAGCCTTCAGTGTGGATTACTCCTCAATGTAAAGACCAAAATACTCACAACTGGACCAATAGGGAACTCCATGATAAATGGGGGAAAAAATGCCGAAGTTGTTATGGATTTTATCTTGCTTAGACCCATAATCAATGCTCCTGGAAGCTGCAGTCAAGAGATCAAAAGATGTGTTGCATTGGGTAAATCTGCTGCACATGACCTCTTTAGAGTTTTAAAAAGCAAGGGTGTTACTCTGAAGACTAAGCTGTGCCTAACTCAAGTCATAGTATTTTCAATCGCTTCATATTCATATGAAAGTTGGATATTGAATAAGGAAGACCAAAGAAGAATTGATGCATTTGAACGTGGTGCTACAGAAGAATATTGAAAGTACCATGGACTGCTAAAAGGACAAAACAATCTGTCTTGGAAGAGGTATGGCCAGAGGGCTCCTTAGAGGCAAGGGTGGCAACACTTTGTTTTACATACTTTGGACATGTTTTCAGAAGAGACCTTAGCAGAGGACATCATGTTTGGTAAAGTAGAGGGGCAGAGAAAAATAAAAAGGCCTTCAAACAGATGGGTTGACCCCATGGCGGCAACAATGGCCTCAAGCATAGGAATTATTGTGAGGATGGCACAGGATCAGATCGGGCTGTCTGTGGTTCTGTTGTTCATAAGGTTGCAACTAACAAAAACTTCATTACTTGTATGTGTAAGATGGATGTGGAAAGATAATTTTTGAGATCTTAATGTACAATTTGTTTTAATGTTATAATTATTTTTTTTATTTCTGTACTTCAGTCATGAAACTCAGGGTAACACTGAACATTCTAACAATATCTGTGCTTTCCAATTGCAACTCACTCACCTCACTGCCATAGAGTCAGTTCTGCCTCCCGGCACCCCTTTGGGACAGAGAAGAACTTCCCCTTTTGGTTTCTATGGCTGTGAATATTAAAGTAAGTCAATAATCTCATCTTTCTCCCACAGAATGGATTGTGGATTTGAACAGCTGACCTTATGGTTAGCAGTCCACACACAGCACACTATTTCACCAGGGCTCCTTTCAATTGCAATACAACATCATAAAAGTTTATTTATTGTCTCACCAGAAAAGAGCAAGCCTGAATGTGACCAACGTTCAAATGTTACATATGTCTCTGTGCATTTCTCTGCTTTTCTTTCCTTGGTGGCTGGTTTCATTCTCATGTAGGCTCTCTCTTTGGCTACCAGTTGTCTAGGCTTCTCAACCCTAACAGAGGGAGAGCCTCTCTTGGCATAGGTCCATTGTTCCTGGTTTGAGCTTTACTGGCCTCACTTCGGACTCTTGCCTATTCCGTAACCAATCGCTTTGGTTAAAGAGATGACACACTCTTTTTTATTAGAAATGGATCACTGATCCCTTTATGACTCAGATGAACTAAAAGCAGGCAAGATGTGTAATGCACAAAGGAAATTAAGGTGTTATCACCAAATTAAGAAATAATTAGTGATCATGCAATAGCAAAAATAACCAAAACAGCAGGCATTAGCAGTGTATACAGTGCTGAAAGAAGGCTTGAAAACAACCCTCTGCAAAGCCCTGAACTCACAGAGATCTAGGTCACCTGGAAGTCACAGAGTTGATGGACATGAAGGGACCCACCAGGTCTGGGCCTCTCTCAGGAACCTATCATCAAAGGTCACCTTGTGGGCTGACACTGTACAAACTGAGAGACACTCCTGGGGAAAGGAACTTGGTGGTTCTGATGAGATTTCCTGTCAGCTTGTATGTTGGATGTTTGGTGTTTGCTAACTAAGATTCAGGTGGCTGCTCAGATGATTTATTCAGTCTACAGAAGCAATTTGGAGTACATACGGATTCATGCATCTTTGTAAACACACATGATACTCTAGCATTCTAAGAGCTGTGAGCTGTGAGCTTTAACCACTGTTCAGATCCAGGCAACATTTCTCTGCTCAAGAAACTTCACACATTCCTAAATAAACCTAATTATCTCTTAATGAAATATTGGACATCCAAAGGATGTGGAATAAATAAAGAACATAGGTCTGGTAACTGAGAGCGTAGGTTTTATTGCACAATGGGTTCAAATTCCCATTAAAAACGAAACCAAACATGACACTACTTGGTAGTTGTGTGGTCTCCAGAAAGCGGATTATCCTATTTAAGTGTTGGTTTCCTTTTTTGTAAAAGGAGAGTAAAACCCATGCCTACCTCACAGGGTTGATGTAAAGCTTAAAATGATACTGCTTGTAATATGATAACACACTTGACATATAGTAACTGCTCAAGGAATGTCAGCTGCTATTATCCATCAGCAAGGCAGGGAAGGTTAAAAGGATCAGGGACAAGCCATCACTACATTTCAAGCATCAAGTATAAATGCCTAGCCTAAGGACCTTCAAGTACAGTTGGCTGAATTACTGAAGGACAAACTCACCAAACTGTGGCAAAGGGTCGCATCAGGAAAGCGTGCAAAAGCTGGAGCCCGTATGGTGAAAATGTGCCACTGGGTGTTTATGTGAGAGGTGTCTTCATGGGGCACAACACAAACGTAGTAAGCACCATGCCAAAAGTAGAAAATTGGCCAAATCTGGAAAAACAAGGCATTCCTGGGAGTGTGAGCTCTCATGGGTTTCACTGTAGTTTGTTTCTATCACTGCAATCCAGCTGTCCACTGCGTAGCTTCCTCCCTCTACCTGCTGCCCTCCACCAGTCAATTGGCTGTCTCCCTGCCCTCCTCACCTATTCCTTTTCAACACAAGATTCAGGGAAACTCCTAAAAACTCCTTATTTTCATGACCCAGGAGGGCCTGGGTCTCTCCTCATGCTTTCCACGGGTGCCTGACCATTTGTACTCTGATATCCATGAATTTGTGTCTGCTGCCTTGGTTCCAGCTTTTGCTGGATACAAAATTCCACTTCCACGCTGATTTCCACAAAAGGTGGATTCAAACCAAAAATTTCATGCATTCAAAAACGTTTCTAGAGCTTCACAAGGTCATGGGAAGGAGTCATACCACACTCTGCCTGGCTTTCTACCATCTGACTAGACCCATCCCACCCACCCTCTTCTTCCTCTGCCCCGACAGCTCTACATGAACCAACAATCTATACTCGCATCCCTTGGAATCAACCTGACACTCCCAAATTCACAAGATATATTTCCCAAGAAAATAAATTGTTCTTATGAATATAAATTCCACCACAGATGTTGGATAAATCATCTTTTGAGCCCCATGTATTACGGGGGCTATAGTACATCTAACTGTTCAGGAGCTATATATTGTGCAACTACTTTGTGCAGAGAATAAGACCCTGAACATAAAAGGCACTCCCAAATCTAACATGAATGAAATAGCATTATTCATATTTTTTCACAGTCCAGATCCGATGGCCTACCACTCTCTCTTATGTCCCACAGACCAGCCCCAGTCCCATGATGGATCCACCCAAACCGCTCAGGGGCCTGGCAAAGGAGAAATACACTGTCCTAATGAGGGGCTTATTGGATTTCACACAATCCTGCAAGAATCTAATAAATCTATAAAAGTATAGAGTGAGATTGTAATATGTTTCATAATCAAAAGTATTGTGTTTATTTAATTATTAATAACAGGATTTTAGTTTCATCTCTATTTTTTATTTTTTAGTACTTCAAATGATTTGTTGGTTTTTTTATGGTTAAGCGCTGGTGACTATTATTAGCACAAAGAACATGATTTTCTGACCTGTATGACATTATGTTTCTCTCAGTTAATCTCTTTCTAAGAGAAAAAAACTCTAAACTTAAGACTTTTTTTACGAAATTGTATAATGAAAGATTCAGAAAGGCAGGGATTGTTGTCTCATTTATTCACTAATATATTCCCCAAATCCTAGATCAGTCCCTATGTAGGTACCATATTTGATTAATTAATTTATATGCAATGTTTTATAGAACTTCCTTTATTCAATGAACATTATCTCTGGCTGGTTGCAGGTGAATAAGAATTTCAAATTATAAATATATCCGATATCGTTGTTACTGTCTCAGAATATCGAAAATTTCACCACTTTGTTAGGGAGAGTACCAGCTTTCTCTGACAAACGTTTCTTTTTATTTTCATCTTTTCTCATAACCCAATCTTTCATTTTCCTTCACATGATCTTTATGGGTCTACATACAATTAAGTAGCATCTTTTCTGCACTGTATGCATGCCCTAACTAAAGCATCATATTGCATCTGTAGCCTCTCAGAGCCTCTTCCAGAAAACTGTCTCTATCACTATGAAGAACAAATAGTACTAAAATAACAAATGACCCAATTAAGAAGTGGGCAACGGACATGAACAGTTAACCAAAAGTGACACTCCAATGATTAACATACATATGAAACAATTATCATGAGCACTAGCCATCTGGGAGAGTCAAATCAACGCTACAATGAGATACTACTTTACGCTCACAATGATAGCCCAATTCAAATATTGAAAAAAAAAAGCAAATGTAGCGAAGAAAGCTGATGGTGCCCGGCTATCAAAAAGTATAGCGTCTGGGGTCTTAAAGGCTAGAAGGTAATCAAGTGGCCATCAAGCTCAGAAGCAACA
>NW_022111373.1:67377442-67383111 GCF_000313985.2 Echinops telfairi | reverse complement strand
CCCCTAATAAAACTATTAAAATAAATAAATAAATAAACACCAAGAAATAGGCAAGCCTCAGTTCGTAGGCCATTTAATCTTCTACTCTGGTTTCCCAGGCAACCACGTAGTGTGCCTGACTAGCGGACGTGAACCGTATACCACTCCATTATTTGTATACCATTTTGACAGGGAAAGCCTCACCTCCAAAGGATCTGTTTCCCATGATGCAGGGAAAGGGAAAAGATCAATCAGTGCATGCCATATAACACTCTTCTATGATGACCCCAAATTAACCCAATACTTCCTGCAAGAGGGATCAATGTTCCTTACTGAAAATCCAAGTCAAGAGGTGGCTGGGGGGAGGGCATGTGTGTCTCAGAGAGCAAAGTATTCTTCAGTCCGTGGGTAAGCAGGATTGGGTAGCCTGCCATTGGAAAAGCGTTCAACATTTAGTATATCAACTACCAATGAGAGAACAAGCTCTGTGTCACCTCTCTACTTGGGCACTTTTGGCTAAGCTTTTATCCAGCCCTTAGGATTTGTCCTTTCAGGATACACAAGATCCTTCATGGGCCAAACTAGAAAGACCCTATTTGGAACAAGTGACAGGACTTTACCTTAAATACACTGGGAGCAGGTTTAAGGAACTGAAATATTCTCATAGCTGTGAAGCTGAAATGCCCTCATGTGAGAAGTAGATGACTTACTATATTGAGGCTATGGATCTGGAAATCATTGGACTTCAGTTCAAACTTCTCACCTTAAGGGTGTCCAATAAATAACAACTCATGACTCATAGATGTGCTGTTTCCACACACTCTTTCCCTTTTTATGACCTGTTTCTACTATTTCTGCCTTTGTGAATAAGAAAGTTTGCCCTATCTCCAAATGTCAATGTCCTTCTCACAAAAAATGATAGTATCGCCATGATGTAAGTATTATATTCATAATATGGAGAACAGAGGTCACAAAGCTATTAGGAACTATGTTAACCTCTGTTTTCAGACTCAAACCCTTAACTGCACTGTTGTTGTCGCATATTAAATAAAGGTTCTTTATACTCACTTTCCTTTATACTTTTGGTTAATATTTGTACATCCAAGGTCTACTTTTTAGGCTTTACCTCAGTACAAAAATCTCGAGGTCATAAGAGACCTAGTTTTCTCCATGACTGTTGCAGAAATCATGTTTGATTTAAAGTAAATGTCTACCAAGTATCTCTTCCTGTCCTATCCTTACCCTCCCACCCCCTTAATCCTAGGAGCAAGCAAAGGTGCTCTTGTGGCATAGTAAAGAGTTGGGCTGTGATCCTCAAGGTTTATATTTCAAAACTACCAGCTGCACTATGGGAGAAAGGCAGTGCTTTCTATTTCTGCAAACAGTTGCTATATTGGAAACTCTTAGGGGCAGTTTTACCCTGTTCTACAGGGGTACTATAAGTTAGCATCAATTCGATGGCAGTGAGTTTGGTTCAGTCTTTTCTGGCAGAGCAAACAAAAAGTCCCAGTAGTACAATGGCTAAGTGCTCTGTTGCTAACTGAAAGGTCAGAATATTGAGCCCACTAGGAACCTGCTGGCAGTAATGGGGTAAACCTTGACCTACTAAACACAAGGACAGCAGTTTGGACCCATCAGCCATTCCACAGGAGAAACATGAGGCTTACCCACAAGGACAGTTCAGTGCTGTCCATAGGACTCACTATGAGTCAGAATTGCTGACTCGCTCCAGTGAGTGTGCTTTGATTTGGGAGTCACTCCTGTAAATAGTTCAGCCTAGGAAACCCTGGGGGGGGGGGGGCATTCTGCTTTGTCCTATAGTGTTTCTGGGTCAGAATTGATTCAAAAGTCAATAGCAACACAATAATAAACCACAACCAGATTTTCTTTTGGGGAACAACCCTCTCCCAATGTGTACCAGGTATGTTGTTTGAATTATATTGAACCCACTCCGACACCAGGTTAATTAATATGACTCCATCTGTTAATCTAGTCTCTACTTGTTAGGGGAGGAGTAGTAATCAAGATCACAGTCAATCAAGCAGTGACATTCACCTGACCACGGGGGTTGGTTCCAGTGCGATGAGTGAGCAGCCTTCTATTCCATGGTAAGTGAAGAAAAGATCTCTCCCCAGTGTGATATGTGGATGCCACATGTAATTGCTGTGGTTTTACTATAATTATGAAAGCCAATTTAAGATGATCCAATACATAAAGGGAAGTGCTGTGCTGAAGTTTCTTTTTATTTAAAATCATTTTATTGGGGGCTCTTACAGCTCTTATCACAATCCATATATATATATCCATTGTGTCAAGCACATTAGTAGATAACATATGTTGCCATCATCATTTTCAGAACATTTTCTTTCTACTTGGGCCCTTGGTATCAGCTCCTCATTTTTCCCCTCCCTCCTTCACCCACCCTCCCTCGTGATCCCTTGATAATTCATAAATTATCATTTTTTTCATGTCTTACACCAACTGCTGTCTCTCTTCACCTACTTTTCTGTTGTCTGTCCTCCTGGGAGGGGGCTATGTGTAGATCATTGTGATCGGTTCATCTTTTCTCCCCCCACCCTTACCTTCTGGTATCCCTAGTCTCATTATTGATCCTGAGGGGTTTATCTGTTCTAGATTCCTGTGTTGTGAGCTCTTATCTGTATCAGTGTACATGCTCTGGTCTAGTATTAAGGCAGCAGACGTACATTGGGCATCCACTCGAGTACTCCTCAAAGTAAGAACACTTTGTTCTAATAACCTGTCACTCTGTGATGCTCACCTTCCCTGACACAAACACTGAAGACAAAATGGATACATAAACAAATGTGGTGAAGAAAGCTCATGGTGCCCAGCTATCAAAATATAATCAGCCATCTAGCTGAGAAGCAACAGAGCCCACATGGAAGAAGCACACCAGCCTGTGTGATCATGAGGTGTCGATGCCACCAGGTATCAGGCATAAAGGACCCAAAACAAAAAGTCATATCAATGTGAATGAAGGGGAGGGCAGAGTGGAGACCCAAAGCCCATGTGTAGTCATTTGACATCTCCTTTCCAGAAGGATCACCAGTCAGGGTTGCAGGATAGCACCAATGAACCACACAACTTTCCCACTATCATGACCCCAGTTCTACCTTACAAATCCGCCTAGACCAGAGCAGTGCTGAAAACTTAAGACAGATTCCTGATTAATGCTGACAGGAGCACACACAGTACAACTCTTCTTTGAGTAGGGCTATCTAGTGCCTAGAACTGATGTCTACGACTACTCTCACTTCTCTGACTTACACTGCACTTCTCTTTGTCCTTTTACTGGACTTAGAAGTTGCTCCTAAAATACTTGCTTTGAATGATAACTTCTATGTTTAATTCTGTTCTAGGGATTGTATTGAGTTAAAAATATGTACATGAGGGTGTACCCCCCACAAAAAAAAACCAGATTGTGCTGGGTGGAGTGGAGCTTTAATAGTACGCATTTTCCCCATTAGGCAAGCATCTAGAAACTTCCTCTGAGTTAGTGCACCCAGTGATGTTACTTGGGATGGTTCTCTCTGATCACAGTGAATTTTTTCTTAAAAGCTATTTCTCTCAAACCTCGTTTTTTGTGATGGTGATTTAAGATGACAGCATGTGGCTGGGAATTTTGTTTCCTTCTCAGGAAAAATGCTGCAGAAACTGTTGTGATGTTGAACACAGCTTACAAGGACAGGGCTATGGAAAAACTCAAGTGTATGAGTGGTTTTTTCACTTCAAAAAAGGTGAAATATCAATTGATGACAAACCTCTTTCTGAATGGCCTCCAACTTCTCAAATGGACAAAACATCAACTCATTGTGCACTTGGAGTTCATTCCACCAAGTGAGACTGTTAATCAAGCCATCTATTTAGAGGTTCTGAAAAGATAAGCTAACAGTGTGCAGAGTAAAAAGTCCTGATTTGTGGCAGATGGGAGACTGGTTTTGCCACCACAACAAAGCACCTGCTCATGCAGCCATCTCTATGCACCACTGTTTGGCAAAAACCAGTATGCCTCTCTTGCCCCATGCACCACATTCACCTGACCTCACTCTGTGTGGCTTCTTTTTGTTTCTGCGAATGCAGAGGGACACAAAAGGACAATGATTTGATGACGTAGAAGAGGTGAAGAGAAAAATGAGGGAGGTGCTGTCATCCATCCAAACAGATGAGTTTAGAAAATTTTTCTGAGAATGGAATTGCAGATTTGACACATGTATTAAGTGTAATTGAGAGTACTTTGAAGGTGATAAGGTTATTTTGAACATAGCTTTGAGAGAAAAAATCCTGTTTGGGGGCAGGGGTACCCCCTTGTATATATTCAAATAATTAATTTCTAGCTTTCTCTTAATTTCCTAATCTTTTTCTTTTCTTGAAGTTCAATTTACTCAAAATACTTTGCTTGAGATTCATTTATTAGTGCACTGAATTATCACAGTTCAAGTTTGCCAGTAGTGAAATCACCTCTTAACTTCACATCGCAAATTAATTAGTCCTTGCCAATAAGCTATAAATCTAACACGGCTTTGCCTCCATTCAGATCACAGAAACCATTTAATGTTAGTGACTGAAGAACCTTAGGGGTCATCAAATCCTATGTAATTATTTTACAGATGAGAAAATTGGGGGCAAAAGAAATTAAGTGACCTGCTTAAAGTCACAGTTAATGGCAGGCCTCTGGTGATTCTTGGCTCTTTCCATTAAATCATGCCTCCTTGTGTGCAATGAAGCTTACCAAAATCAAAGAAGTAAAACCCAGTCTTTCAGGAGTATAACCCCAAAGCATGATGTCTGGGGCAATTGGTGTACCATAAATCTTGGGAGCAACATAAAAAAATCCAGTAAAGTGAAATAACTTTGAAGTCTCAGTGTAAATTAGTATCATTTTCTATTTACACTTTAACAGTCACTGAAAATTATTTTTAAATACTTTTTGGATATCAAAGTAAATTTCTCAATGCTAGGAAAATGCATCAACCACAAATGTCATTTTGGATTATTTTTTCTTTAAAAATATGAGACTAGAGAAACTTTAGACATGAAAGAACACAGTTTTAGGTAGAATTCTTTGCCCACCTTGAGAATCAAATTAAAAAATTAAATTTTTTCACGTCCTTTCTAAGAAGAAAAAGGAAATTCCTTCTTTTTGACTATTGAAGGCTTAGTTCTTAAAATCTCTGCTTTTCAGAGTCATCCTCAGAGCTTTCTAGTAATGCAGAAACTCAGCACATCCAGAACCAGAACTTCAGGAGGCGAACATAGAAAATGTTGTTATTATAAAAGTTCCTCTGTGGCTCTAGACTCTCTGGGTAGTATGGGAAGCTAACAATACCTTGTGTTGCTAACTGCCAAAATCACACCCAGATCGACCTTAGAAGAAGCGCAGCCAGAGTGCTTCTAAGCGAGGCAAGAATGGCTAGACTTTCACCTTCTTTGGACTGGTGTCTCAGGCTGTTAATGCGACTTCCTCTAATCCTGATGCTCTGTTCCTGTTCATAGAGCCCAGCTTCTCTGATTATTTGTTCAGCACACAGATTGAATAAGTATGGTGAGATGCACATCTTTCCTGATTTTAAAGCATGCAGTATTCCGTTTGATTGCACAACTTCTTCTTGATCCATGCACAGCTTCCAAATGTGCACAATGAAGTGTTCTGGAATTCGCATTCTTCTTAA
>NW_022111373.1:67364312-67371328 GCF_000313985.2 Echinops telfairi | reverse complement strand
AGAAGAACACTGGTGGTCCTTCATCCAAGACAGAGTTGTTTGTTCTTCAGGTAGTCCATAGTACTTTCAATATTCTTCCCCAACCCTATGAATGAAATACATCAACTCCTTTTCTTCCTTATTCATGATCTTGCTTTCAAATGCATTTGACACTGTTTAAAATACCACGACTTGGGTCAGGAACACCTTAGTCTTCAAAGTGACTTTTTTTCTCTTCAATTTAAAGAGGTCGTATGCAGCAGATTTACCCAATGTAACACATCATTTGATTTCTTGACTGCTGTTTCCATGTGTGTAATTGAGGATCCAAGCTAAATAATAGTTGATGGCTTCACCTTCTCCATTTATCATGATGTTGTTTATTGATCTCATTGTGAGGACTTGGGCTTTCTTGATATTGAGTAATATCTAATATTACTAAAGGCTGTATCTTTATCAGCAAGTGCTTTTAATCCTCTTCACATTTCAAAGGTTATGTTACCTGCATGTGACAGCTTGTTGATAAGAATTTTTCCTATCCTAAAATCAAGTTCCTCTTTTCACACTCCAGCTGAGAAGATTATTTGCTCAACAAACAGATTGAATATGCATAGTGAAAAGATACAAATTTGAAGCACATCTTTCCTGATTTTAAACCCAAGTCAACCCAAAGGCACTGTCATTGAGTCTATTACAACTCATGCAGACCCTATACATACTTGGTATCATTTTATTCTGTTTGAAAGACTACCCCTTAGTCTATGTACAGGTTCTGCATGAGCATATTAAAGTATTCTGGAATTCTCATTTGTCAAACTGCTGAACATAATTTGTTATGATCCACACAATCCAATACCTGGGCATAGTCAATAAAACACACATAAACATCTTTGTGGTATTCTCTAATTTCAGCTAAGATCCATTTGACATTAAATTAGCAGTAATCTCCCCCATACAGCAACATTCTCTTTTGAATCTGACATGAATTTCTGGAAACTCCCTGTTGTGCTGCTGCGATTTTATTTTTAATTATCTTCAGAAAATTTTTACTTTTCATGTTATAATAATGATATTGTTCAAAGTTTTCGGAAGCCTGTGAATCACTATTCTCTGAAATGGGTACGGATGTGGATCTCTTGCAGTCAGTTCATCAGGTAGGTGACTTCCAGGTTTCTTGGCAGAGACCAATGAGTGCTTCTAGTGCTGCATGAGTTTGTTGAGATATTTCCATTGGTTTACCATGACTTTCTGGAGCCTGAGAGTTCACTAATGTTTCAGTGCAGCTTGGATTTATTTCTTCCATACCATTGGTTCTTGATCATATGTCCCCTCTAAAATTGGTTGGATATGAACCAATTCTCTTTGGTATAGTGACTATGTGTTCCTTCAACAGCACAGTTAGGTATTTTGCCCTTGCATATTGCACCTTAATGACTGAATTTTTCTTCATTTTTTTCAGCTTAGCATATGTTGAATGTGTTCTTCCATTTTGATTTTATAACTCCAGGTCTTTGAAACTGTTATTATAATGCTCACTTTGTCCTCTCAAGCTGCCTTTTGAACTTTTCTCTTCAGCTCTCTAACATCTTCATTTTCTCCATTTGCTTTAGCTACTCTAAGTCCAAGAGAAAGTTTCAGAGTTTCTTCTGACACACACCCCCACCCCACCACTGCCCTGACCTTTTCTTTCTTTCTTGTTTGTTTTTATTAATGGCATTTTGCTTTCCTCATACATAATCATCCCAGAGCTAGAGTGGTCTTACTTTAGTGGTCTTACCGAGTTTTCAGGTCATTAAATCTGTTTTTGAGATGGTCTCTCAATACAGGTGGGATATACTTAAGGTAGTATATTGGCTCTTGTGAACTTGTTACACTATTGTTACACAATAGCTACACAATTTCCTGTCAATTTGATAAGAGAAACAAGGGGTGGAGTCTAGCCTGTCAGTCAGGTCACAGCCTGAGGATCCCTCCTTGTGGATGTGGCCTTCTCATAAGGATTCTGGGAACTTCCTCTGTTCCTCCCTGGAGGTGAGACACCCTCTCTCTCTGCCTTCCTTTTCCTGCTGTTGAGACAGTCAGAGAGATGGAGGAGCATCACACCAGTGCTGAGGTGCTTCCACTGCCACTGGGACCACAAGAGTTTCCACCCACTGGCCTGTGATATTCCTGCACTATGCATCATTGCATGTGTGTGTGAGTCTGAAGAGGAATATATAGACTGGTATTAGACATATGGGCTAATATCAGACTTATGACTTGATCTGGACTGGACTGGGATGCTTTCTTAATACACAATTACTCTTTGATATAAAGTTCTCTCTTACACATCTGTGGGTCTCAATGAAATTGTTTCTCTGGTCAATCCAGCCTAACACAACTTGTTTTAATTTTTTTTTCAGCTTCAACCCAAACTTTCATAGGGGCAGTTGATGGTTTGTTCCACTCTTGCTTCCTGGACTTATTTTAGATGATAATATCAAGCTTCTCTACTGTCTCTTCTCCATAGATATAGTCAATTTGATTCCTGTGTATTTATACTGGTGAGGTCCACATATATGGTCACTGGTTATGTTTACTTATTAACTAGTTTAGCATGAAGTTTCTGACAAGAGTATGTCCTAACACTAAGTGACCTAAATTCTCCTTTTCTCATCAGTATTTACACTTGTGAACTAAGGTTAAGAGCTCTAAGAGACCCATGTGGTAATTTGTTAACAGCTACTTATAATGAAATAAAGTTTATTTTAAGTGAGCTTTTATATGTGGCTTCTTCATGTACTATGAATTAGAAACACTATAATTAAATGTTATTAGTTAAATTTTCAGTTTACATCTTCCTTCTCTAAAATTCAAAACAAATTTAATTCTTTTTTTAAAAAAGACTGAGAAATTTCAGTTTTGTAATCCCCTAGGAGATTTTGAAACATATTAGTATCCAAACATAATTTGCCCCTTGAATTTTGAGAAGTTCATCATTTCTTCATTAAGTCACCAAATGATTATTTTTAAAAAAAACTGTTGGTTTATTCTGTCTGAATTCCATCATGTTAGGCCCATTGATGATGGCCAGAGAACTGGTACAAAGCAAGACAACATTTTTTACATTTCATATTTTACAAACTAAAATATATTTAATCTTCCCTATTAACTAAATTTCACCAACTGCTTCAACTAACCCAAGATAAGTCATAAGACCTACCTCTGAGATTTGTTCTGGAAGATGTCTTACTCCTGGGGATGATCTGAAATACAGATGCCTTTGTGACTAACAATCCTCTCCTAAACAAATAAATAATAAAATAACATAAAAGATCCTCTCCTAAGGAAGCAGACAATGTACATCATTCCCTATACTGATTTATTCACCCTTCCTCATCTCTCCATCTGGAACTACAATTTTCAAGCACTTACCATAAATGTGAAGGGCCAAACTGGAAGTCTGTGCAAGTACTTACACTTCAGAAAATTCCTTCATTCATGACAAGGTTGGATTCCACAGGGACAACCAATGGGGACACACATAGCGTGTGCCGGCTAGCTCTCTCTTTCCTGCTGGGTATCTGAGACACATGTGCTTGAAACATTTCAGCCCCCTGATTCATTGAAAAATAAACACCAAGGTGATAATTAATTAGAAAGTTTGCCTATTCCTCTTCTATAACAACTTAAGTGCTTCTTCCTGCTAGAATTGGGCTCTTAGGAAAAGTGTGTAACGTCCTTATATTTTGGTTCAATTTTCATCAGATTCTCCAAGCTTTGGTACCTGTGGCTTAAGATGTCTAAGGTTTTGCTTGGATTTTCAACTTTTTCCTAAACCCATATAATATCCACAACCAGTGGCGGCAAACCAAATGAAAAATTGCAACCGCTTCCACTTACCAAACCAACGTGTTGCTGCTTTCTTAGATTTCTGGCTCTCCATCTGTGTGGCTTGGTTCATGTGCGGCTGCATTCAGAAATGGGTGGGACAATATTGCCTCACTAAAGGAGTATTAATCATTTCCACTTAATAGAGGAGGTGTTTTTTGTTTTGTTTTGTTTTTTATTGCTACTTTACTGACGGAATCTTTCCCCAAGGCAACAAAAAAATAACATCATCCCTCCTACCTATTTGTCTCAAAGAATCCTAATCTGTCTGGGAAAGAACTGTCCCCAAGAGAGGCTTGCTGAGCGCCTTTCAGCGGTGGTGCTCCTTTGGGTGCTCTGGAGACTGATAGCATTGCCTATGCGATCTTCAGATCAGCCAGACAGAAGGAAGGTGCACTGTCCTTGGACTCAGGCTCGGGGTTCAAGCTCTACCTGTGCCATTTATCAGCTATAACCTTGGACAAGAATTCTCATTCAAACTCACTCCCAATGAGTCAATGCTGACTTATGGAGACCCTGTAGGACAAGGTAAAACTGCCCCTGTGAGTTTCTGAGGCAACTCTTTATGGTCCTAAAAGGCCTGGTCTTTTCCCCACAGAGTGGCTGGTGGTTTGGAACTGCTGACCTTGCAATTAGCAGCCCCACGTATAACCTTTATGCCATCAGGGCTTTTCTGGACAAGAACACGCACCATTTATTAAAAACTTAAAAATTTCCCAAACTTTTGCATTCAGTTCTAACAATCTCAAGAATGCTACAATCATGCTAAAAAATTACAGCACAGAGAGGTTAAATGACCCGCTCAAGTCCAAACTGCCAGTAATTTGCTGAGCCAGGAATTAGTCCCAAGTTTTGTTTGCTGGCTCCAAAACCTACTGCTTTTTTCAATTACTATGAGAAGTAATTTTCCTTCTCTGAATCTTAGTTTTGTCTTATTTTCATCTAAAATATAAGGTGTTTAGGCTAAACCTTCAAAACCTCTTTGAACTTGGATACTCTATGATCATATAATTGAGCCTAAAGCTTAAAACTTCAGGAGATTACAGTTTGGTTCACTTCAACCCAAACAATGCACATATTTATATCATAAAATCGAGCAGCATTGGGTAGGAGGTGGCATGAGATTATGGGTCTGGTATTAATCTGGGGACTCTTCCGGCCTAAAGAGTTTTCATCTGGTGTAGACAGGAAGAGACAGGGTTCAGGGTGGCAGATGGGAGGAGGTCAGCTCAAGCCTCAGAAGGTCTCAGAAAAAAGATTGTTGGACAAGATTCAAAGTGAAAAACCTTTACTGGGCAAACTTTCACCAAAAACACAATCAAATATTATTTTTTAAAAGTGAGAGACCGTTCGCGTGTCTGAGTGACTAAATGACATCCTCTCTGGATCAAGGCTGTCACGCTGAGGGAAAAAGCAAAACAAAAACAGAGTCCCTAACTCAGTGTTCTTCATCCATAGGCATTGCTTTGAAGCCCACAGTTACAAGGCATGATTAGGAAACTGTCAGAAGATTCATTCACATTCAAGGGAAACCACGAAAGAATAATGATTCCATGTTTCAGAGCTTGCCAAAGTACAGTTTCCGCTCTGCTGTTAATTTCCTCTCCCTTCTAATTCATTTTTCAAAAACTCTACCATCAAGGAGAATTCTATTTTGTAACCATGGATAATTAATGTCTAGCATCTCTGAATCTTTACAAAGCTAGCAAATGTTGACAACATAACTTTTCCAGTAGCCGTGGTTGTATGGTGGTTATGTGTTGGGCTCAGCAGTTCAAAACCACCAGCAGCTCCTCAGCAGAAAGTCTGCCTTCTGCTCCCCTAAGCCAGTACAGTCATGAGAACGCGCAGAAGGGACACTGCGTCAGCATTGACTCGAAGACAGTGAGTTTGGAGTTTGGTTTGAGAGGGTGGAAAAGCAAGAATCCTGCCAGTGCAGTGCTGTTTGGGTACCCAGTGCAAGGTTGATAATTCTAACCCACCCAGCAGCAACATGGGGGCAAGGTCTTACAATAAAGATTACAGTTGAGAAAACCTAGATAGTTCTGCTCATTCAGATGGGGTCATTAGAAGTCAAAAATTGATCTAACAAGTGGTAAATACTGATCTTTTTGGTTTGTTTTTATTTTTTGCTGTAAAACAGAAGATGAATAAGAAAGGAAGGAAGGTTGGTGAGCTGTAGTGAAATGTTTGATCATGAGTTCACAGTCTTCTCTTCCTTTTCCACCGTCCTTGACCATCTGCTCCTCAGTGTAGTTCCAGGTCCCTAGGAATGCAATTTTCCCCCCACAGTCTTTTAAAACAGTTTTATTGGCATATAATTCACATCATGCGAATTTTAACATGAAAGTTTAAACCTCTCAAAGAGTTGTTCATTCATCACAACAATCAACTATTTAACATTTTCTTCTATCTTGTATGCATTATTAGCTCCCCACTTCCCCCTATCCTCCCCTGCCACAGACCTACTGTCTCTGTGGATTTACCTACCCTGGATTTCATATTAAAAAAACATACAAAACAAAAAGAAAAAAAACCAAACACAATAAAATAAAATAACAAAGCAAAATAGAGAAAACATCAACTAAATAGAAAATAATAAAAACTAGAACAAATTTAGAGTGGGCCAAGGGGAGAACCAATGATAAGGTAGTAAATTTTAACCTAACGACATCTGCATCAGTCCACTTGCCAATGCACACTGCTAGATAGTAAGGCTATGCACATCCTTGTTCAATTATCAGAGGGGATTCGCCAGAGGCTTAATGTATGTGAGGACGCTGCAAACAGATTTTGGGTTTTCACTGTCATCTATAGTCTTCTCCAAACTGGGTACTCAGAATTCAGGCTCTAGTATTGTTATTTACAATACTCGGATCACACGCCTGGTGTAGTTCTTCTGCTTTGACTTAGCTGACACCTCACTTCGATGACTTCTTGTTTTATGGCAAAAGTTTTCGACGTCAGATGCCATTCGGTTTTTTTTTTTTAATCTGGGAAAAAGCCAAGGGCTACAGCTCGCTCAGGCAAGTAGCAAGGAACCGAGCTGTGTCCTCTTGGTTTATTCTTTTTTCTTTTTTTAATCATTTTATTAGGGGCTCATACAACTCTTATTACAATCCATACATACATCAATTGTGTAAAGCACATTTGTACATTCATTGCCC
>NW_022111373.1:67357012-67361164 GCF_000313985.2 Echinops telfairi | reverse complement strand
GATTGTGAACTGTGCCACAATGAACATTGGAGCACAGATGTCTGGCCGTGGTTTGTTTCTTGCCTCTTCTGGGTATATGCCCAGTAGGGGGATTGCTGGGTCGTATGGTAACTCAATTTCTATCTGTTTGGAAATCGCCAAATCGATTTCCATAGTGGCTGTACATATCTACAGGTCCACCAGCAGTGCATGAGAGTTCCTATCTCACCACAGCCCTTCCAACACTTGCTTTCTGATTTTTTTGAATTGGGCTATCTTTGAGGATGTTAGGTGGTATCTCATAGTTGTTTTGATTTGCATTTCTCTTATGGCTAATGATCGGGAAAATTTTCTCATATGTTTATTGGGCATTCGGATTTCAGACTCTGTGAAACTTATGTTCAGGTCCATTTCCCACCTCCTCAGTGGGCAGTTAGTTTTTCTCTTATTGTAAGTTTGCAAAGTATTGTAGATTTTAGTAATAAGGCCTTTGTCCGATGTGTCATTGCTAAAGATTTTTTCCCAGTCAGTGGACTCTCTTATTCCCTGCAAAGACATTTTTGATCTTGATGACAATGGAAGAAGCTAGAAAGGGGTTGAGGGGCGCTGGAAAGAATAGGGTATGATGGCATTTTTGCCAAAAGTTAAAATCACAGTTTAAATGGAGCACTTTGTGAAGAATTAAAGGCAAACCTTGGGGTCAGCGATAAGGGGAGTCAGACCTTTCTATTTATAATTGTCACCTTGAAAGATCTCATATGATATAAAGGTTCAGAACTTGTTTATTGGAGGACCTCTGTGTGACACTGGTGTTTTTGGTTTGAGGAGAGAAGAAAGGCATCAGAACCAACAAAATAAAGGACGGAAGGAGAAATGTGATGCGTCCATTGGGGATCAGTCTCAAAGAAAGCTCTTGCTCTTTTCCTTATTATTAAATGCAAAGGAAGACTTAGATGACTTTCAACCAAGCAACCCTCCTCTTTCTGAATCTGACTTGCCAACGGCAAAATGTAGAAAGGCCTGAGGCAAAAGAATGTCAAAAGTCTCAAATTTCTTCGGAAGAAAAGGCAAGTTGCACAGCAGAACACAGTTTGGGATTTGGGCCCGAGGCATAAAAGAAACCCGGTTGGCATCTCCATGTTGTTAAGTGCTGTCAAATCCATTCTGACTCGCAGCAACTCCATATGGCAGAGTAGGACATCCTTGCAGAGTTTTCTAGGCTGAAATCCTTATAGAGCCATATCATCAAGTCGTTTTGCCCACAGAATGGGTTCAAACCACTGGTCTTTCAATTAGTCGTGAAGCACTTAATCACTGCATCATTAGGGCTCTGAAGCATCTCTATAAAAACCAAAAGTCCATTACTACTAAGTATAGTCAACTCATAGCAACCTTATAGGACAGAGTAAAATTGCTCATGGGATTCATAAGGCTATAAATCTTTCTGAAAGCAGATTGCTACATCCTTCTATCATAGAGTGAGTGGTGGGTTTCAAAAGCCAAACTTTCAATTAGCGGCTTAACTACTGTAGGACCCCAAACCTCTTTCGGTTGGTGTGGGTAGATTGATTGGCTTCACAGGTGACACGGAGAGCAGCTGCATTTGTCGGGCTCAACAGAATGGTGTGTGAAGTATACAGAAGGAGTGGAAGTGATCTGTACGTCTTAGGCGTTTGGAGTCAAGTTTTACTAAGGCTTCAAGGAAAAAGAGAACCCCAAAGGAATATGAGTCGCATGTGGTTTTACCTGATCTTTCCAAACAGAACACTGTGGTATTCACAACCATCTCAAGTATGAAAAATATCTGTTGAAGGCTAATACTCATGGTTGCTTGCTTTAGATGAAAATGTTCACCCTCTATTCCTCCTGAATATTTTGTATCACACAGACTATACCTCTTTTGCCTACAATTCTGAATAGTCTTCAGATCATAGCTGAGTTGGTGATGAGCAAATAGAGATATTCTAGGAAAGCCAACACAACTAGTTGTAATGGGTAGCCACTTTCCTTTCCACAGCCATGGATTCCATAGTAACTTCTATACAGCTACAACCATGGTAACATTTGCTTCAGGGATACATACATTCATTCACAGCTTGAACATCACTAAAATCAAAATTCTTTGTTGCTATTATTAGGTGCCATCGTGCTGGCTCTCACTCAAAGTGACTCTATCCACAATAGAAAATGACGTTGCCTGTTCTAGCGCCATCTTCAAAATTACCATTACACTTGAGCCCATTGTTGCAGTCACTGTATCAGTCTGTCTTGTCGATGGACTTCCTCCTTTTTGCTGCCCTTCCAAGCATGATGGGCTTTTCCAGGAACTGATCTCTCCTGAAAGCATGTCCAAAGTGTAGCCAGAATGTTCCATCCTCGCTTCTAAGGGGCCTTCTGGCTGTACTTCTGCTGAGACAGATTTGTTTGACCTGCTGGCAGTCCATGGTCCTTGGAACATTCTGCACCAGCACCATCATTCAAATGCCTGCAATTTTCTGCTATCTTCCTTATTCAGGGTCTGACTTTCGCATGCATATGAAATATCATGAAAGCACCATGACTTGGGTCAGGAGTACCTTAGTCTTCAAGGTGACTTCCTCGATCTTAAACACTTTTAAGAGGTCTATCAGGCAACAGATTTGCCTAATATAGTAGGTTACTTGATTTCTTGCTTGCTGCTTTCAGGAGTATTGGCTGTGAGATCCAAATAAAATGAAATCCTTGACCATTTTGATTTATGGGTCCAGTTGTAAGGCTTTGGGCTTTCTTGGCATGGAGTTGTTATCCACACTGAAGGCGGCAGTCCTTGATTTTCATCATCAGGTGCTCCAAATCCTCCTCATATTCCACGAGCAAGATTGCACATCGGTCTTTCCTTCATATCATCTCAGATTGATTGCTCAGCAGACAGCTTATAGAAGTATGGTGAAAAGGTAGAACCCTGCCACATAAATGTTCTGATTTAGAACCATACAGCATTCCCTTGGTTCTGTTTGAACAACTGTTTTTGGCCCATATACAGGTTCCACCTGAGCACAATGAAGTGTTCTGGGATTCCCATTCTTCTCAATGTTATCCATAGTTTGTAAAGCAATAAAATATTATTTATTTTTGCTGAAATGGAAAGTTTTTTGGTATACATCACAGTTCTATTTTGTGAGAATTTCAATTATATGAATATAAAAGAATTCAATATGAAATATTTTTAAATGGCTTCTTTAATACATAGGTTTCAAAGTAAGGAACAAATCTCAAAATGTTTAAATGTGCAAGAGTAACCAATTTGTGAGTACGTAGATGAAGTGAATTATAAATTCCCTTCAGGCTTCTAGCATGTCAGTCTCATTTAATGAGGTACAGAGAGGTACTGGCCACCCCTTTTTAAAATTTATTTGAAAAACTTAGTCTTGAATTAGGACTGTTTCTTTAGCATAGGCTATGACTGTTAAGGAAACTGGGGAAAGTATCAGAGAATAATTGACATGAGCTGGATACATCGTTTGGCATACAACGAACAGAAATGACAATACATCCTTTCAGCAAAAGGGAAGACACAAGAGACAAGAATTCATACTGCGTTTGGGAAAGAGCCTATGGCCCCACTCATCTTGAGGGCGAGGTGCAGGAGTCAGCCTTAGGAACCAGCTCTAGGCATAAATATTGATGTTCTCATGATTCTACCGTGTTCGCAATCCTTCAATGAGCGTTTTATGCAGTGAGTGTTGACAAGTAGGAACCAGAAAGGAAGAAGTTAGAAGATGCCAAGTGTTGACTACAGCTGGAAAATGAATAAGATTGGAACCAAAATTATTAATGTATGACGACTGCTAGTTTTATTTTCTCAACAGTAGTCTAATTTCTTATACTCTATCTTCCTTGTTCCTACCTGCCTGGGGGGACCTTGCCTTATGAATTCCATACTTTTGGTTTTCACAATCAAGAATGGAGACTAGACAAGGTTGCACATAATCAGGGAAGCAAATGAAGTGGTCTGTGTCCTTGTTTCTGGGATGCAAGGGACTGCAACCATTTTCATGGAAAAAATAAACCCATAAACATGATGACATCTTTTCTGTTTTTTGTTTTTTAATCAAAAACAACATTAAATAATTAGACCCAGAATTTGAAGACATGTTCTCTATAAAGGGTAGCTCAACACCATTGTAATTTGGA
>NW_022111373.1:67351697-67356084 GCF_000313985.2 Echinops telfairi | reverse complement strand
CATTCAATAGATTCATATTTACAGGGTCTCTTTGGTCATTAGGGATCCGTTCTAAGAAATGATCGTCAAAAGCATAACTTTATAGTCAAAAAGGATGTTCAAAGTTTTCCTTGCCAAAGATGTGTATGCATGTGCACTGCATGTGCATGCACCTGAGAAGGGTTCATGAAAGATTGGGGTGGGATGGCAGTGTGAAGAGAGAACAAGAAAAAAGAAGAAAAGAAAAGCAGACCGTGCAAACAGCATCTGGTGTTAAGTTCAGAAATTAGAAATGGATATGCTTCCTTATCCATATTTCAGTTCACATGATTGAGCTACCAGCATGGTTAAAGGGAAGAGTGCACTAATTGAATTATTGATTGCTTTGTTTTTGAAGAAATAATAAAAATAATTTAATGCTCAAAGTAGTTATGGCCATCCTTAAACATAGTTCTTAATATATTAATAAAGATTTGAATTAATCTAATGGTTAGTTACAGTTAGCACTCTTAAGGTTTATGAAGTATTCTGCCAAGAGTTTCGTGTAACAGCCAAACTATAAAGTTCTCGTCGACTTCTTTGGAAACTGGTGTTTCCAAATAATTTATGGGGCTGGGGTTCCTAAACAAAAACTGAGAGCAAAGAAGCATTCATTTTCCACAGTGTGAGAGTCAGAACGTCATCCTTAGAAGAGCTGGTCTGTTTTTGCTTTGTTTTGACAACCTCAGACAATGATTCATATTTGGAAAATAATAGCAAAAGACATGCACAGGATTGTGAAGAAAGTGGTGCATAGACTGACAGTTCACCCAAGCTATGGAGACTGTTGTACTTGATCTTGACGATACATCTTAAAGTAAACTGAGCACAGGTAGTCATTTCCATTTAGCACATGACAAAACTGAAATCTGAAAACATAGTATATTTATTTTCATAAGACCAACAAGTACTAGAGCCAGAACAAATGCACCTTTATCTCTTTGACAGGTTACAAAAAGTTTTAGCAAATCACAGTTCTATGTAGCTACCATTGGCATAGTAGTTAGCATGGAACTGCTAAACAAAAGGTCAGCAGTTCAAAACTACCAGTCACTCCTCAGGAGAAAGACAGGGCTTTCTACTCCTGTCAAGAGTCACAGTCTGGACACTCAGATGGGCCATTCTCCTCTGTCCTGTCAGGTCACTGAGTCAGAATCAATTTCATAGCAGTGAGTTTAGTTTTAGCATTTTGAGAGAGTTTAATCAAGAACAATCCACCTAAGTGAAATATAAACAAAAAGCAAACACACTAACATTGCCATTGAAATAGCAATATAGGAATACAGTTGATCGGGAATTTGTTATTTAACAGGATTTTTTTAAGATCATTTTATTGGGGGCATATACAACGCTTATCACAATCCATACATATATCCATTGTGTCAAGCACATTTGCACATTTGTTGCCATCATCATTCTGAAAACATCCGCTTTCCACTTGAGTCCCTGGCATCAGCTCCTCATTTTCCCCCTCCCTCCCTGTTCCCCCCTCCTTCATGAACCCTTAATAAAATACAAGTCATTATTATTTTGTCATATCTTACACTGTCCAACATCTCCCTTCGCCCATTTTTTCTGTTGACTGACCTCCAGAGAGGAGGTCATATGTAGATCCTCATTTCTACCCCACCTTCCCTCTATCCTCCTGGTATCGTATCGCCACTCTTACCACTGGTCCTGAGGGGTTCATCTGTCCTGTATTCCCGATGTTTCCAGTTCCCATCTGTACCAGTGTACCTGCTCTGGTCCAGCTGGATTTGTAAGGTAGAATTGGGATCATGATAGTTGGGGGGAGGAAGCATTTAAGAACTAGAGGAAAGTTGTTTGTTTCATCAATTTTTTTAAGATCATTTTATTGGGGGCATATGCACCCTGACCGGCTGGTCTCCTCCCAAGAACCCTTCTGTAAGGGGATGTCCATTTGCCCACAAATGGCCTTTGGGTCCCCACTCTGCACTCACCCTCATTCACAATGATGTGATTTTTGTTCCTTGATGCTTGATGCCTGATCCCTTCAACACCTCGTGATCAAACAGACTGATGTGCTTCTTCCATGTGGACTTAGATGCTTCTGTGTTAGATGGCTGCTTGTTTACCCTCAACCCTTTAAGATCCCAGATGCTATATCTTTTGATAGGTGGGCAACATCAGCTTTCTTCACCACACTTGCTTATGCCACCATTTGTCCTCGGAGATCATATCAGGAAGGTGAGCACACAATGATATGATTTTTCCTTCTTTGATGCCTGAAACCTGATCCCTTTTAAACCTTGTGATCACACAGGCTGGTGTGTTTCTTCCATGTGGGCTTGGTTGAGCTCATCTAGATGGTCACTTGTTATCTTCAAGCCTTTAAAACCCCAGATGCTATATCTTTTAATAGCTGGGCACCCTCAGCTTTTTTCACCACATTTGCTTATGCACCCATTTGTCTTCAGTGATCATGTCAGGAAAGTGAGCATCATGGAACACCAGCTGAATAGAACAAAGTGTTCTTGCATTGAGGGAGTACTTGAGTGGAGGCCCAATGTCCACCTGGTACCTTAGTACTAAACTTATAAATATATGCACATAGATTTGTTTCCTCATCATCATAAATAAATATATTTACATATGTGTATGCCTGTATTTAGACCTCTATAAATGCCATTTACCTCCTAGTTCTTTCCTCTATTTCCTTTTACTTTCCTCTTGTCCCACTATCATGCTTAGCCTTCATCTGGGTTTCAGCATTTCCCCTCGGTTACATTATCCTTGCTCAAGCCCTCCCAGGCCTCCAACACCCTCCTCGCCACCAATTTTGGACCACTTGTTAGTCCCTTGTCCCTGAGTTTGTTAACACCACTTCCTTCCGCAACCCCCGCCACTCTCCCTCTCCCTTGTTACCCCCACCCCCACAGTCAGCCCTGTTGTTTTCTCCTCCAGATTGTTTATCCAGGTATGCTCCCTTCTTGAGACTCTCCATTTTGGGGGGTTCAGACCACTCTGCTTCCCCACCATGTGACCCCAGAAATGTCCTCTGTCACAGTCTGCTCCGGTAAGGGGACAGTGTGATAAGTGCTGTTGTCATTTGCCCAGGCCCCTCTGTGTCCCATTAGCTCCCAGCAGGGACATCATCCTCTGGGCATCGTGTGCCAGCGTGGGGCCCAGTCTGACTCTCTTTCTTTTCCTCCCTCACGGTCTGCCTCCAAACGGTTGTGGCACGATGGGCCTTCTCCCCAACTTACTCTCTTCCAAACCCACCTCCAGGGAGGGGGTCAGTTTGGCTCTGGTTGGGGCCAGCCCCGTAGCTCTCTCTTTTCATGCATTCTTCCATGTGACCACACTGTCCTCATGGTTTGGTGCTGCATGGTAGGGTCTGCAAGCCTCTTCCAGGTTCTGTGGAGACAAGACCAGTACTCTCCCCCTGGGTGGATGAGTGCCCTGCTACCTCCATTATCATTTCACTTTCAACCCCCCGCTTTTTCTCCCTCCCTGCTCCATCCTTTTCTCATTACTGTGTTGGACCAACATGTACCCCTTGGGTTTGGTCCAACCTCCTTCTACTTCCTTGTATCTCAACCCAATTGTTATGATACAGGTGGCTTCTCTTCTATACCTACCGGGCTAATTACACTTACTTCAGGGGACTCATGCTGTACTTCTCCTTTTTTGATTGGCTGACTTCGCTTAGCAGAATTTCCACCAACTCTTCCCATGAAAAGACATGCTTCATGTGTTCATTAGTGTTTTTTAGTGATACATAGTATTCAATTGTGTGTATGTGCTGGAGTTTACAGATCCACTCGTCTACTAATGGAAATTTAGATTGTTTCCCACTCTTTGCGATTGTGAGTTGCACAGCAATAAACATTGGAGTGCATACAACTGGTCGTAGTTTATTTATTACCTCTTCTGGGTATATACCCAGTAGAGGGATCTGGGTCATACGGTAGCTCAATTTCCATCTTCTTTAAGTGTCTCCAGACTGCTTTCCATAGTGGCTGTGTATATCTACAGGACCACCAGCAATGTAGGAGCATTCCCATCTCACCACATGCCCTCCAACATTTGTTGCTCTCTGATTTTCTGATTTGGGCTAGCCTCAAACGTGTTAGATGGTATCGCGTGGTTGTTTTGATTTGCATTTCTCTGATGGCTAATGAGCGGGAGCTTTTTCTCATATGTTTATTGGCCATATGGGGCTCCTCCCTAGTGAAACTTCTTTTCAGTTCTTTTTCCCACTTTTGGGAAAAAGAGTTAACTGTTGTCCTCTTTTTGCAGGCAAGGAGGGTATTGTAGATTTTTGCAATAAGCCCTTTGTCTGTTGTGTTGTTTCTGAAAATCCTCTCCCAGTCTGTGGGTTGCCTTGTTACCCTCTTGGTAAAGT
>NW_022111373.1:67347438-67351526 GCF_000313985.2 Echinops telfairi | reverse complement strand
GTCTGTTGTGTTGTTTCTGAAAATCCTCTCCCAGTCTGTGGGTTGCCTTGTTACCCTCTTGGTAAAGTCTTTCGATGCATACAGGTGCTTTATCCTTAGTAAATCCCATTTGTCAATTTCAGATTCCCCTGCGTGTGTACCTTGCCCTGTTGCAGTTAGCCTTTGTATTCCCTGGGCCGAGGTTCTTAGGTTTGTCCCGATTCCTTCGCTAATGGTGACAGAATATTTTTACTAAGGGATTTTTCTAACTGACTTTGTAAACATGATTTCATTTTCTACTTTTCAATTGTATTTCTACTTTACATGTGAATTTCTTCATGATCTTTCTATTTCAAGCAATTCCACAGTAATAAAGATAAGTCCTTCATTCATTAAAGTATAGGAAAAGAACAAAATTGTCTAATGCTTATGCTACATTAATCTGATTTAGTTTTGCTTTTTGGAGGGGGTAGAAAGAGGCATCATTTAAAATCTGTTCTTCATCTCCATGTATTACAAATGAAAAAATTAAACTGGAACATCTCCCTTTCTACAAGTCATGGTGACACTGCCCTTTGGCGATTCGGTTGAGATAGATAACAAAATCTTATTCCAGCACTTGATCATCAAGTTTCCAAAAATGAACTTGAGCACTGACTTCCTTTTTTTATTTTCTGGCCCCTGCTCAATCAACGGATGTCAATCTTGTCTCTTTATATTTGGGTAATAATAATAGATCTCTCATCATTACAATTCAGTATTTTCAGGTGTGGCATTCCACTCACTCACTGACATCATGTCAATTCCATCTCATAGTTACCTGATGAGTGTGGCAGAGAGATTAAATAATCAGAAAATAATGATTTTTTAAAAGTATTTTATAGTCCCTGAGTGGTGCAAACAGTTAAACTGGTGAATTATTAGCCAAATGGTTGGTAGTTCAAAGCCACGTGGAAACAATTCAGAAGACAAGGTTGACGATCTACTTCTGAAAGCCAAAACCCAATGAAGCAGTTCTGCTCTGCCCACAAGGGGACAGCATGAATCTGAATTGACTCAGTGATAAACATCAGCTAAGAACAACAGCAACACCAATAGTATATACAGTTTGTCTTACTCCTCTAAACTTATGAGTGTGGTTTTCTTATTATTCTCATGTGAAGGAAATCGATGTATCAACTTGAGAGAAGTACTGTGAGGAGGACTTGAAGCACTTGCTGATGACAATCAAGGACTTCAATATGAATTACAGATCCCCACAACTAGATCAATAGACAACATCCTGAAAAGTGGAGAAAATATCAATGTCAAGAATTTCATTTTGTGTTCTCAATGTTAACGGATAATCAAGATGAAATGTGATCTTCATCATTAAGTGTTTCAAATCTTTGGTTTCTGCAAGCAAGGTTGCATCATCTACTTATGCTAGGATGTTACTGAATGGTTCTAATGCCGCATTCTTCTTCATGTCACGTGGCTTCTCAAATTATTTGCTATCTATGCAGATTGAATGAGTCTGGTGAATGGATGTGACCCTGACACACACCTATCCAGACTTTAAACTGTGCCATATCCTCTTGTTCTTTTCAAATGATTGTTTTGGCCGGTGTATAAGCCATTTTTTCAAAATATTATTCATAATTAATAATGACTCATGCAGTGGAATACCATTGCATAGTCAATAAAACACAAGTAAGCATTTTTCTGGTGTTCTCTGCTTTCAGTCAAGATCCATTCAACATCAGCAATGATAGTGCTCATGATACATCCTCATCTGAATACAGTCAGAATTTCAAGCAGCTCACATTGGATGTGCTGTTTTAGCTGTTTTTGAATTGTCTACAGAAAAACTTACTTGTGTGTGATATTGTTTAATAATTTCCACATTTTTTGAATAACCTTTTTTTAGAATAGGTGTGTTAGTCTGGGTTGACTAGAGAAACAAATGCATAGACACTCGTGTGTAATAGGGAACTTTATATCAAAGAGAAAATATCCCAACCCAGTCCATATCAAGTCCATAAGTCTGATATTAGCCCATATGTCTGATACCAGTCTATAAAGTCCTCTTTAGACTCACACAACACATGCAATGACACTGAAAGCAGTAAGATCACAGGCCAGTGGGTGGAAAGTCTTGTCAATCCAGTAGCGGTGGGAGCATCTCAACACTGGCGTGGGTCCTTGTGTGGCTCCTCCAGCTCCAGGGCTCTAGCTCCATCAGCGTAGCTCCATATGCCTTGTCAGCAGGAAGACGAAGCACAGTGAGTCTGGCCTCCGGTGAGCTCATTTTCTCTGTAGTGCCTCCAAATGAACTCATCAAGCTGCAACCTGATTAACAGCTTAAACTCCACCCCTTCACTCTTAATAGTCTCAAGTTGACATCAGATTATGTAACTACCACAGTGGACATCAGTATTGACTCTTCCACTCAGTTGGACATGTAGCTTTCTAATTTCTTAGCATAGCTAAGTGAGCACTTCCAGTATTTCATATGTTTGTTCAAATATTTCAATTGGTATTTTATCTATTTTTAGATCCTAATTTTTTACTTCAGTGCAGGGTGGCCTTCATCCTTCAATACCATCATTTCTTTATCATAGGCTTTCTTCTAAAATGTTTGAATGTTAACCAGTTATTTTTGGTGCAGTGACTCATCTTCATTTAATTCTTTGTGAATCATTCAATATTTTGTCCAAAGAATCATTCAATATGGTAACTTAAGGCCCAAATGTTTTCTTTAGTTATTTCTGCTTGTGTTTTCTAAATGTGTGATTTCCCCTTTGTCTTTCTAACACAATGGTTTCGGATAATTCATTAAAATACTTTGTGTTCTTGAGCTGCCTTTGGAAACATTGTGTTCTGCTCATTCATCATTTTATTTGGTCACCTCTAGAGTCAAGAGCAATCATCAGAGTCTCTTAACATGTACTTTGGAATTTTCCTTCTTTCTCATCATTTTTAAAAAATCATTTTTTTAGGGACTTATACAACTCATCACAATCCATGCATACATCACCTGTGTAAAGCACATTTGTACATTCATTACCCTCATCATTCTCAAAACATTTGCTCTCCACTTAAGCCCCTGACATCAGCTCTTCATTTCCCCCCTCCCTTCCTGCTCCCCCATCCCTCATGAATGCTTCATAATTTAAAAATTAGTATTATTTTTTCATGTCTTCCACTGTCTAACGTCTCCCTTCACCCACTTTTCTGTTGTCTGTGCCCCAGGGAGGAGGTAATATGTAGGTCCTTGTAATTGGTTCCCCCTTTCCAACCTACCCTCCTGCTATCGCCACTCACACCACTGGTCCTGAAGAGATCGTCTGCCCTGCATTTCCTGTGTCCAGTTCCTATCTGTACCAGTGTACATCCTCTTGTCTAGCCAGATTTGTAAGGTAGAATTGGGATCATGATAGTGAGGGTGAGAGGGGGAAGGAAGCATTTAGGAACTAGAGGAAAATTGTATGTTTCATCGCTGCTACATCGCACCCTGATTGGCTTGTCTCCTCTCCGAGATGCTTCAGTAAGGAGATGTCCAGTGGCCTACAAATGGACTTTGGGTCTCCACTCTGCACTCCCCCCTCATTCACAATGATATGATTTTTTTGTTCTGATGATGATACCTGATCCTTTTGACACCTCATGATCACACAGGCTGGTATGCTTCTTCCACGTGGGCTTTCTTGCTTCTGAGCTAGATGGCCGCTTGTTTACCTTCAAGCCTTTAAGATCCCAGATGCTATATCTTTTGATAGCCGGGCACCATCAGCTTTCTTCACCACATTTTCTTTTTCTTTCTTTTTCTTATGAGTAATAAAAAAATGTATTAGAGTGATGCAAAATGTGGTTGAAGGATATACGAAGGTAATATTGATCATTTAAGTGTCATTAATTTTTGCGTCATAACATGGGAAATTATTTATTTATTTATTTTTTAACATTTAACATCACTATTTTTATAAAGACAAGAAGAAAAATGATATTACACAAATAGACAAGACTTTGATAACTACCAGGGGGCCAGGGATGGGGGAGTAAACAGAAAGGGGAGGGATGGGGAAGACAGAAAAAAAAGGATTTAACAGAATATTATTCTTGATTTC
>NW_022111373.1:67343823-67346147 GCF_000313985.2 Echinops telfairi | reverse complement strand
TGTCCCACTATCATGCTCAGTCTTCATTTGGGTTTCAGTAATTCCTCTTGGTTACATTACCCTTGATCACACCCTTCCAGGCCTCCTACACCCTCCTCACCACCGATTTGGATCACCTGTTGTTCCCTTTTCCCTGGGTTTGTTAACACCATTACTTTTCCCCCCACCTCCCCCTCTCCCATGTCCCCCCAGAACTGTGGGTCCATTGTTTTCTCTTCCAGATTGTTCATCCAGCCTATTTTATTTAGACAGACCTGCGGAGATAATAACATGCACAAAAACAAGATAGAGCAAAACCAAGCATCAAAATAAAAGAAAATAACAACAACAACAACAACAAGCCAATGACAAAACAAAACACAACAACAAGAAAGAAGAGCTTGTAGTTACTTCAGGGTCTGCTTTTTATTTTGGCCTTTAGGAGTGTTTTCGAGTCGAGTCTGTTGGGGCACCAAGTCCTGGCCCCAAAGTCTATTTTCTGTATTCCCTGCATTCTTTGTTGCTCTGTTCTGTTCCATGCTGTTCTGTTCCATGCCTTTAGTGTTTTGCCTCTGTGTGGTGGGATCAGATAGGGCGGAATTCCCACACTGTGTTTCCAGTGTTGTCCCCTGTAGGACTATGGGTCAGTGAATGATGTCGTGTCTCATAGTGGAGCCGGCCATATGGTCTTCTCTGTGGATTGGCTACTCTGAGTGGGAATATCGTTCTCAAGGCTTGGTGGGCCAGGGTGTGCTATACTCTCTCTTCCTCTCCCTTCATTTGCTTTTGTGTGCTCTGATCAGATATGTCCATCTCCTTCCAGAGCTGCAGATTCAGTGCTGTCCTCTGAAATAAATTCTTCTGAGGGGAGGGGCAGGTGTCCACATAGTTGGGATTGGGGCTGGCCCCTCAGACCTCTCCACTGGTTTCCTACTCCATGCTGGCATGTTGCATTTATATCTTGGAGCACTAGGTTGAAGTCTGGTCCCTCTTTCCCTCAGTAGACTCATCATTTTTAATGATTCATCTTTGTGAATGATGACCTTTAATTTCATCCCAAACCTTGTCTGATTTTTGTGAACAAAATCTATTCTCGAGGGTCTCTAAATTCATGTGTGATATAGTCAGTCATATTTTAGCTCATGTGAATTTGTTTTAATTTTCTTTAGCTTCAACTTGAACTTGCATATAAGCAGTTAATGGTCTGTTTTAGCATCAGCCTCTGGCATTGTTCTAACTAATATTGATCTTGCAATATCTCTTTGCTCAGATGTAATCAATTTGATTCCTGGAATTTTCTGGTAAAGTCCATGTGTACAGCCACCATTTATGTTGTTGAAGAGAGGGGAAGAGTATTAGGTTATTCTAGCCATAACCTTTGTAGCGTCTATCAAATACCTGAGTAGGACCATGCAAATAAGGTGTAGGGTCTCTAGTGAGGAAATTGTACTTTTTGCTATCCTTCTAGGTTTAAAATAAGGCATTTCTAAACAAAAGAGTGGGGGATCCCATTACCTTGAAGAAAGAATATCCTAGAGTGGAATGCATCCATTGAAACCCAAGATTCCTGTTTGCTGAACATCCTTATTCCAGGAGTAAGAGGACAGAGGACCAGAGATGTGGTGGCTAGCGGTAGCAGAGACAGCAACCGCAGGAGCACCACCAACAAAAGTCAGAGCAGCGAGCTTCCTGGCCCACAGAGTAAAAAACTAACTGCCTTCAGGCAGGAGTACCACTCCTCCAGGTACATAATCAGGGGTGAGGTGTGGGAGGAGTTAGGTAGGCTTGCCAGCCTATAATAGTTGTGTTTTATGTCAATTCGGCAGGGCCAGGAGCCTCAGTGGTTTGGTAGTTGTAATCCCCCATGATGTGAACTAACACAAAGTAAGAGGCTCCAAAATGGGATGCTCTGAAGTATCCAAGCAGTTATAAGATTAGGTAGAGTGTGAGCTATGGTAAATAAATATGACCCTTCTAACCGTGATTCCTCATATAGTATATTATGGATTTTAAATGTCTTGTAGCTACGGTCCCATTTTAGAGGACATTTTCTACTATGCTGATGAACAGGAGTAGGGTGGGATGGAGGTCTGACCCTGGTGGACAGTGTGAGCTGAAACACGCCATTGGTTTCCTTGGGGGCTTCTTTATGGTCCCACCTTGGGAGAAAGTGTGGACCAGGCTACATCCTTTGCTTCCTTGAAGGTATCAGTAAGACCCCATTTTAGCAGAGTTTGAGAATCTAGTTACACCCTGTTTCCTTGAGGGCATCTGTGACTTCAGATGAGCTATTTTATGGGATATAGTGTTATCTGGGTAGACTAGAGAAACAAATTCGTAGACAC
>NW_022111373.1:67328666-67343723 GCF_000313985.2 Echinops telfairi | reverse complement strand
CCAACACCTAAAACAGCTTTTAAAAGAAAAGAACCTTAGAAAAATGCAGCTTGATGTATACTTTATATATATATATATATATATATATATATAATGAAAACTCCTTCTGGAAATTTCATGTTCCTTCTGGATGAGACCTATGGAAGAATGTCATGCCTTTGGGGACAATTATCAGCAGCAATAACAGTGCTTTGTAACACTTGCCTAAGCAGGGCAGATGTCAAAGAGCCATGTGACTGAAAACCGAGGGACCAGTAAGATGAATACCTGCAGGTACAGCTGAAAAGTTGTACTTCTGATTGGAACAACTGTAGCCTGAGCATTTCTGATCCTGAATTATAATCTCTTAACTCCCCCAATAAGCCCTATGTTCATGTTTGTGGTTTCTGATTCTGTCTGGCCATTGCAATGAACTATCAAATGCAAAAGAGAAACATTGAGTGCTGTGAAAGGAATGGATTGGGGTCAGACTTGGCAAAGAAGTGTGGCAGGTGACACATCTGACCTCCACCTCATAGGAATCATCCTGCAGCTGAGAGGTTTGATTCTTCTTCCTCTTTCTGTAACGAAAGAAGCGAAGACATGAAACATACACCGTTCTTACAAAAAGTATTTACTATGAATAAGTCTTTGGTCTTGCAAAATTATCTCATGTAATCCCCAATGTCCATGCCATATTTTTCAAATAATTATCCTATTGCCTATTTTTGCATTTAAATCACTAGTAATTATCAATTCATCTTGATTGAATGTTTGATCAATTACAGGGTACAAAATTTGCTATAATTCTTCAGTTTCTTCATGTTTTCTTTAGTGGTTGTACATAAGTTTTCATAATAATCATATTGACTCATTTTTTTGTAGGCATGTTTCTTATCATTGACAGCATTTTGCTGCAAGATATATTTTGAAATGCTCTTTTTAATGATGAATATGACCCTATTGTCTTCAATTTGTCATTCTCAACATAGTAGACCACACTATAGGACAAGGTAGAACTGTCACATGGGTTTCCAAGACTGTAATTCTTTATGGAGTAGAAAGCCTCATATTTCTCCCACAGAGCAGCAGGTGTTTTCAAATTGCTGACCCTGTAGTTAGTAATAATAGACCATATGTTTGTACTATTCAAAACAACTCATATCTATCCATTTCAGCTCACCAATGACTAGGATATAGATGTTTATAATTTCCACTTTAGGTTTAATGATATTTTCCAGGATTCATGCTTTAAACATTCCACATTCTGACTGTTAATGTTTTCAATTTTGTTTTTTGTATTTTGTTTTCATTTTAAGTGTGTCATGCCAGCAAATTAAGATCCTGAAATCTCCACCCCACCTTTACCTGAGGCACCGCTCTTCCCCAGTCATATTTTGAGGATCATCTAATCTAAGGTGCACTTCTTCTGGCACAATATTCAACAGGGCTCTGATGCTATTCATAAGGTTTTCACTGGTTAGTCTCCTTTATTTTTTTTTTAAACACTAGAATTGAGGTCATGATAGTGGGGGAAAGGAAGCACCAAAAAGCTAGAGGAAAGTTGTATGTATCATTGGTGCTGTATTGCACTCTGACTGGCTTGTCTCTTCCCTATGACCCCTCTGTGAGGGGATGTCCAATTGGCTACAGATGGGCATCGGGTCTCCACTCCATGCCGCCCCCAACCCTATTCACATTGGGTATGATTTTATTCTGGATATTAGATGCCTGATCTTGATCACACAGGCTGGTGTGCTTCTTCCATGTGGGTTTTTTTGCTTCTGAGCTAGATGGCCACTTATTTATCTTCAAACCTTTAAGATCCCAGACACAATATCTTTTGATAGCAGGGCAACCTCAGTTTTCTTCACCACATTTTCTTATACGCCCATTTTGTCTCCAGCTATCATGTTGGGAAGGTGAGCATCACAAAATGCTGGATTGTTAGAACAAAGTGTTCTTGCATTGAGGGAGTACTTGAGTCGAGGCCCAATATCCATCTGCAACCTTAATTCCTAACATATAGATATGAGTACATAGTTCTATTCCCCTCTCATTTTACACACACACACACACACACACACACACACACGCCTATATTTAGGCCTCTATATATGTCCTTTGTCTCCTGGTTCTTTCCTCTATTTCCTTTTTACTTCCCTCTTGTCCCATCATCATGTTCGGCCTTCATTCAGGTTTAGTAATTCCTTGCTACTACATTGCCCTTGATAGAACCTCACTAGGCATCCTACAGCCTTCCTTCCATTGATTTTAATTCACTTGCTGTTCCCTTGTCCCTGAGTTGGTTCCCCGCTACCCTTTCTCCCACCTTCCCTTCTCCAGTATCCCCCCTGGAAGCATTGGTCCCAGTCTTTCGATCTCTTAATTGTTTATCCTGACTATCTTATCTAGATATATATACAGATACATTAATAAGTGCAAAAACCAGGCAAAGCCAAGTAAAACAACAAAGGAAGTCAAAACCAACAAAACAATAACAACAGCAGAAAGCATGAACAACATAACAATAACAAAAAGAAGGTCACTGACAAAAATGGAAAAGCCTCTAAATAGTTCAAGGTCTGTTTGTTGGCCTTTACAAGTGCTTTCCAGTAGAGTCTGATGGAGTGCCACACTCTGTCTTCAAAGTCTGTTTTTGGTATTCCCTGGGGGTTTCATCACTCTGTTCCCCCTGCTGTTCTGCTGCATGCTCTCAGTCCCTTGCCCCAGTGTGATGGGACCTGACCATGCACTATTCCTGCACTATGTCTCCAGTGCTGTCCCCTGCAGCATCATGGTTCAGTGAGGGATGCCATGTCCCGTGGTAGGGCCATGCCCATGGTCCTCCTCGTGCGTTGTCTGCTCTGAGCAGGAACATCATCCTCGGGGCTTGGTGGGCCAGGATGTCCTCTCCTCCCTCTCCATCCCTTTGCATTTCTCCATGTGCTTTAATAGGAAGCACCCCTATCGCCAAGCTTTAGCCCCAGTGCTGTCCTCTGAAGTGCATTCTTTTCAGTGGGGGTGATGATTTGGGCTGGCCCCGCAGACCTCTCTATTGGTTCCCTGGTACATGCCAGTATGTTGTATTCATGTCTTGGGGCACCAGGTTGAAGCCTGGTCTCTCTCTCCTTCTCCTGTGGAGATATAAACAATACCCTGCCCTTGGGTAGAATAGTGCCATGCTCCCCCGACACCCATGTCTTTATTTTTTTTTTCTCTTTCTTTCCCCCTCTTATATAGTTGGCTGCCGTATGTATCCCTGGATTGGGTTTGGCCCCTGCCATGGTTGCTGGACCTCACCCCAGGGATGTAGGTACATAGTAGCTTTTCCCGTATGCCGTTTTTGTTTTTGCTTTTTTCAAAGATTACCTCAGTGGACTCATGTTGTACTTGTCCTTTTGTGTGTGACTTATTTCACTTAACATGATTTCCTCCAGTTCTTCCCATGAGGCAATGTGCTTCATGCGCTCATCACTGCATTTTAGGGGCACATAGTACTCCATTGTATGTATGTACTGCAGTTTTTTGATCCATTCATCTGTTGATGGAAATTTGGGTTGTTTCCAACTCCTTGCAATTGTGAACTGTGCTGCAATCAGTCTTCTTAGAAGCACATCACTAGGCCTTTCTTTGTAGTGTCTCTTGGTCTGGAAGCTCTGCCAAAACCTCCACCAGACCTGCTGGTGTGTAAAATACTGGTGGCACAGCCACTGGCATTCCAACCACACTACCATAGTATGACACATGATATGCAAGTGGTTGAAGATAATTATGAATTAATCTAAAATTCAAGAGCTTTGAAGACCTGCCTCCATTTTATCATATTTGAATCAGTACTTTCAGGTAACAAACACCATGTTGTGCTCAAGGGAATGGGCTTTGAAGGCATTCAAATTTGACTTTCCCTCCCATTTTTTCCTACTAAATCTATGAAATTTGGTTAGTTAATTACTCTGGGCCTCAATTTCCTTCTCAGCAAAATTGAGATGGTTATGAAATTTAAACAAAAGAAAATTAAGCAGCAATAACAGTAGGCTAGGGGTTAGGTGTGAGAGGTGGGGAGGAAGGGGGAACTGGTCACAATGATTGACACATAACCACACACCACCCTCCAGTGGGATGAACAACAGAAACCATGGGGGAAGGGGATAGCGTCAGTGTAAGATGTGAAAATAATAATAATTTAGCATTTATCAAGGGATCATGGGTGGTGGAGCAACTGATACTAAGAGCTCAAAAGAAAGTAAGTGTCTAGAAAATAATGATGGCAACACAGTATGTACAAATATGCTTGATACAATTGATGTATGGATGATTATAAGAGCTTTAAGAGCTCCCGATAAAATGACCTAATTTTAAAAAGCAAACTGAAAATTATTGACTACAGTAAGCATTGTATAAGTCAATACTACTAGCATTTCACTTTAGTCTGAAATGCCTGTGTCTTGTGTGTGATGAAATAATCATAGGTAACAGTAAATGCTCTTTTCCTCATCTAGTTTTTGTTTTTTATCTTCCCACAAATTTAGGGTTGAAATTCAGTAGTACAGGTAAATGTGAGAAACCCACCTAGTATGCCAAAGGAAACATTCCAGACACTCTAAATTCTTTACACAATTATTGTGTGTGATGACTTCTACACTAGTCTGGTCTACATCAGGATGTACCACTCATGTACCAATACTTGAAGTCGTGAGTGGGAGAGTTATAGTCCACCAAAAATCAGTTTCGTCTGAAGTACTTGTCTCCAAAAGCAGAAAGAGTAATTAACTGAATAAAACTAGAGTTCTTTTGGGAAGAAGAGAATAAAAAACTTCCTGCTGTGTAGGCAACCATCAGCATCTTCTACCTCTTCCAATATCTACTCATCTACTTTTCTAAGAGGTACTAACCAAGCTCATTAAAATCTTGAAAAATAAAAACCCTCTCTGATAAGCCCTTGGAAGAAATATATAAATGTTTTAAGTAGTGAATAAATAGGCTTACACTATGAAATTCTTATATAGTTGGCAAGCCACCACATTCACAAGGCATGGACAAGATTAAACTTTTAATTTCATGGTTGGGATAAGGCCAAATAAAGGAAAACAGGCCTCTGCCAATATGTTTCCTGCATTTATAATGGCACATATCACCCCTTGAAATGTGAACCAGAGAATTTCATGCAAACTAACATAAAAGAGTAAAAGTTAAGTTCCTTATGAAAAGTATTCAGCTTTAGGAATAATACATTATTTAGATTCATATAAGACCAACTACTGCTATAATCCTCAGATTTATTCCAAATCCAGATCATTCCAGAACTTAGTAATACAATAGAACTTCCTTGAAAATAGGCTTTATTTATAAAAAACTATATATACTATGGTAATTTAACCATAAATTTTTAAGAATAAAAAACAAGGAAATTGTGGAGCTCTAATGAACCAAGAAGAAAATATATACTTTCTGAAAATGGTCTTTTGGACATTAATACTATATTGAAATAGGATTTTTATAAATATTATATATAATTATCATTCTTCTTTGCCTGTAATTGTTCTGTAGGAGTCCTGATGGCATAATGGTTACACACTGGCCTGCAACCCAAAAGGTCATCAGTTCAAAACAACCAGCCACTCTTAGGGAATGGCTTTCTACTCTTGTAAAGAGTTATAGTCTTGGAAACTCATGAGGCAATTCTACCCTGACCTATAGGGTCACTATGAGTCAGCATCAACTCGATGGCAGTGAGTTTGCTTTGTTTTGGTAATTGTTCCAAAAGGGCCTCCAAAGCCCTACTCAAACAGGAAATTGTACTGTTCTCTAAAACCAATCTAATATTGAAAACAATTACATAATGTTCATAGTAAGTTTATTATTTACATGCTTATTGAACAAGTACATGATCAGAAATAATGATGATGCATATTTCTTGACCTCAAGATAGTGAAAATCAACTCAAGGAAGTTATGGTAGTTAGATAATTTTATGGCAACTGGAATCTGTACAAAAATATAGGAGTGGAATCCAACCTGTCAGCCAGGTCACAGCCTGATGTTGCCTCCTTGGGGTTCTTGCCTTCTTATAAGGGAGAAAACTTGGAACCTCCATCTCTCGGTGCCACTTAACCTTCTTTCCTGTGTGGACTGTGCCTCCCGGGGTAGCTCCAACTGGGCTGACCCAGCCTGAGAGCTGTCTGCCCCCTGCCATGTTCCCACTGACATGGATTCCCATGATTTTGCACATACCAGACTGTGATCTTCCCACTTGCTTGTTCATCTTTCTGTGTGATTGCCCTGTAGCTACATGAGTCTGAAAGGAACCTCATGGACCAGTATCAGACTTATGGACTGGAGTTGGCCTGGGTTGGGACAATGTCGTTTTGATATATAAAACTCTTTCTTATACATCTATGAATGTCACTGAATTTGTTTCTCTCTAGATGATCTGGTCTAACACAGAAGTCAACATTTTAAAAAATGAGACAATTAGTAAACAGTAAAATATATCACCTAATCACTAAACAGTGATTCAGTGCATATTCATATGGAAAAGTCCAAATAGGAAAACTGTGTATTAGAGAAACGACAGAAGCCTTTTTAATCACATTATCATCTATTGAACATTCATCATGTTTCATGACATAATTTACCTAGAAAACCCCCTATATGTTCCAATCATTACTACCAATATTTTACAGAATATTGCCCAGAATTTAAAAATTAATAAAGATCAGGATTAGAAATTGATCATATACAGTGAACCCCTGCAGTTAAGTTGCTTATCTACTAAGCTACTTTCCCTCGTGGACTAAGATGAACATCAAGGGCACTTTGTATACTTAGCAGGTCTCATTCATCAAGAAAGGGTATTTTGGGAAGAAGAACTAGCACAAGCAAGTCATTAACACCATGGATTGAATGCCCGTGGTTCATCATGGGCCTCTAAAGAAATGACTCTGACTGGGTGTAAACTTTGAACAAAGTAGAATTGGGAGAAAAGATTGGACAAATCCAGTGGAGTTGTATTATCAAGTGAAACCTATTGCCACTGAATTGACTCCATTTTTAGTGGGCCATGTGTAGAACTCAGCTCCACCGGCTTTCCAGTGTTTGTGATCTTTCAGGGCATCACCGGTCTTTCTTTGGAGTTGCATCCGGGTCAACTGGAAATGTCAATCTTTTGGTTAGCAACCTAGTGCTTAACCATTTACATCATCCAGGGCCTCCTACCGTTGTACTATAGAGGTTAATGAAAACATTGATGGGCTTTACAGAACAGTTTCTCAGTACAAAACAACTGTATCGCATCTTCTTTTTTCATCCTCAGTTGCATTTTTGAACTCCAAAAGGCCTGAAATAAATCACTCGAGACCACCAACCTCATTAAGATGTTTAGACTAAGCTCAAAAACATAGTTGTGTCCTTAATAGCTATAGGTTAATACTTTTCAAATCCTGGGTCAGACTCCCCCAGGGAGAAAACAAGAGACTTTCTGGTGACCTGGAAATCCCACAAGCCCCAGGCCCTCTCATTGGGCTGTTCCTCTACATTCCACACATTCTACAGTCTGGGGCACCACGTGGTCTTCTCTGAAATTGAAATACAAATCACTCCATAATTGAAATCACTTATACAGACATGTTTATAAAGATAGGAGTAATCTCTGTGAGAAAAGAAAACAAAAATTGGTAATAATTTGGGAAAGGTAACTAAATAGCTAGAGGGCATGGAAAAAAAGAAGACTTACTTGTCCCTGTAAGCTCCTGTACATTTCAATTTAGAATATTATGCATCTATTATTACATGTTAAAAAATATGTGTGCTTCTAAATGAATCTGCTTTCTTTGGGTCTTTTTTGCCCATCTTGAATGTATTTGAAGCATCATTGGCCAGAATAATCTTTCCCAAATCATAGTTCCCATCACACTCACCTCTATTACAAAGCCTAAAAGGGTTGGTATTTTTAAAATATCAATATTATAAAATTTTGACATCACACTATATTTTGAAGCTATAGCCATTAGCAAAATGCTGCCTTGTAAATTTAAAAGCTTCATCTAGGAACATGCAGGTAGTTGGTAGTACCACCACCTGGGACATTTGCTACTTTGAGTTCAACTATGATGACTCTCTCATGTGAAGTGCTGTCAAGTCAGTTCCAACTCATAGTGACCCTATGTACAGCACAAATAAACTGTCCAATCCCGCACCATCCTTACAACTGTGGATCCACTTGAGTCTATGGTTGTAGCTGTCAGTCAAGCTCATCAAGGGTCTTCCTCTTTTTCGCTGTCCTTCTACTTTATCAAGCATGATGCCTTTTCCAAGAATGATCTCTCCTGATAATTTGTTCAAAGCAAATGAGATGAAATCTTGCCATTCTTGCTTCTGCAGATTATTCAGTCTGTATTTCCAAGACAGATTTGTTTTATCTTTTGATAGCTGAGGATACTTCCAATATGCTTTGCCAGCACCATAATTCAAATGCATTGTTTCTTCTTATGCCTTTCTTATTCAGTGGCCAATTTTCACACAACAATGAGGTAATTACTAAATACATGGCTTCATTCAAGTACACATTAGTCCTCAAAGTCACATCCTTTATCTTCGACACTTTAAAGAAGTCTTGTGCAGATTTACCCAACGAATATGTCATTTGATCTCTTGATTGCTGCTTCCATGAACATTGTTTTTGGATCCAAGCGAGATGAAATCCTTGACAACTTCAAACTTTCCTCCATTTACCTTGATGTTACCTATTGGTCCAGTTGTAAGGATTTGGGTTTTCTTTATATTGCGTTGTGATCCATATTTAAGGCTGCAAATCTTTGATCTTCATCAGCAAGTACTTCAAGTCCTCCTCACTTTTAGCAGCAAAGAAGGAATAAGCTGTCCACTTCTCAGGAATTAGCCCCTACAAACCTTCTGAATAGTGATACTTCTTAATATACACTAAACTCAACCTAGTTTAGTAGTTATGTGTAGTAGTTTAGTATCTTATGCAAATCCCAACACTCATCCTTTATCCCAGCCCAACTGTGTTTAAACACTAGTTCCCCAAATATATTTTACTTTTTTTTTAAACCACTGTACTTTTACTCATGTTTTTTCTTCTCTTTTAGAATGCCTCCTTAATTTATTATCATTTGTGAAAACACTTTTTGGATAATGTCAAATACCAAACACAAACCGACAAGAAAATCCAAATTCATTTCCATTGAATCCATTCCAATGAATAGTAAACCTTTGGAACAGAGTAGAACTACCCCAAATGGTTTCCATGCTGTAAACCTTTATGGAAAGAAACTGCTACATCTTTCTCCCAGAGAGCAGCTCTTGGGTGATCTTTTGCTGAATAGCCCAGCACTGAACATTGTAGCACCAGGGTTTCCAGCAACAAAAATTGTGGTGGGGTGCCTTCATGTTGGCTCCCACTCATGGAGATCCCATGTACGACAGAAGAAAAGACTGTCTAGCTATTATGTTGAGTCCATTGTGGTAGCTACTGTGTCGATCTATCTTCCTCTTTTTCGTTGATCCTCTACTTTATGCTACCTCCTGTTCTTTTCCACGGACTGACCGCTTATGACAATATGTCCTGAATATGAGCGATGAATCTCACCATCCTGGCATCTAAGGAGCATTCGGGCTGTACATCCTCAAAACTGTGTTTGTTCTTCTAGAAGTTCATGATGCTTTCAATATTCTCTGCCAACACCATAATTTAAATATGTCCATTCTTCTCCATTATTCCTTATGAATTGTCCAGCTTTCACATGCATGGTAAACCATAGGAAATATCATGAGCACATTAGTCTGCAAAGGGACAGCAGATTACCAAAACCGAAACAACTGATTTCTTGATTCTTTTCATGAACACTGGTTGTAGATTCAAGTATAATGTAAACCGTGGCTTCAATCTTTTCATTTATTATACTGTGGTCTATTGGTCTAATTGTGAAGAGTTGTTGTTGTTGTTGTTGTTGTTGTTGTTGTTGTTTACATTGAGTTGAAATCCATACTGAAGACAGAAATCTTTGATTTGCATCAGCAAGTGCTTCAAGTCTTCTTGGCTTTCAGCAAGCAAGGTTGTGTCTTCTGGATGTCACAGATGGTTAGTAAGCCTTCCTTCAGTCCTGATGCCATGCTCCTCAATATATTGTCCAGTTTTTGAGATTGTTTGCTCAGTACACAGATGGAATGAATTTGGTGAAAGGATACAGCCCTGCTACCCAACTATCTTGATTTTTAAACTTAGAAAATATACCCTTGTTCTGTTTGAATGAATAACTTAGAATATAAAGGTTCGACAGAAGCAAAATTAAGTGCTCTGGAATCCCCATTCTTCTCAATGTTCAATATAATTCATAGTTTTTGTTATGATCTGCACAGACAAAAGCCTTTGCATAGTTATTAAGACAAAAGTAAACATTTTTATGGTATTCTCTTCTTCCAGTTAAGAACCATCTGACATGAAGTATCATATTCTTCATCCCACATTCTCTTCTGAATCTGTCTTGAAGTTCTGGCAGCCCTCGGTTCAAATACTGGTTCAACTGTTTTTGGATTATCTTCAGCAATATTTTACTTGCTTATGATATTGTTTTATAATTTCCACATTCTGTTGGATAACCTTTATTTGGTATGGTCACAAATATCGATCTCTTCCAGTTGATTGGCCAAGTGGCTGTCTCCCAGATTTATTTACATAGATGAATGAGAGCTTCCAGTGCTGCATCAATTTGTGAAAACATATCAAGTAGTCTTCCATCAATTCCTAATGTCTTGTTTTTCATTAATGCTTCAGTACCGCTTGGCTTTTTTCCTTCAATAACATGACTCTTGCACATACATTACCTTTTGAAATGGTTGGATGTCATCCAATTCTTTTTGGTACAGTGGCACTGAGTATTCCTTGAATATGTTGCATCCTGCATCATTCAATATTTCACCATAAAATGATTCCACACTGAACTCAACACTTGAGCTTTTCTTCAGTTCTTTTGCCTTAATAGATATTTTTGGTTTTTAATTTTAGGTCATTTCATAATTAATTATAATATTTGAAATGTTCTATTCAGCTCTTTTACTTGTTCAATTCCTTCACTCACTTTAGCTACTCTGCATTCAACAGCAAGGAGTCAATGACTTCCACCTTAGTCTTACATTTCCTTTCTGACTTTTACTCTGAATGGGAGAAGAAGCCATGAGAGACTTCTGTACAGAATGAATGATTGGAGTTGGCATTTTTTAGGGCTCATCTTAGCCATTAAATTGGGTATTAAGAAGAACAAGACATAAACATAGAGATAAGTTAAGAAGCTATTATAATAATCTATGCAAGAGCTAATGATGGATGGAACCAAGGTGGACAGAGTAGAATATCAGAACTAACTGGCTTCTGCACAGAGAAGATGGACAGAAATATTTTGAACCTGAGTAATTGAAATGAATCCAATTGGAATGTATTATGATGGAAACTAATTAATTAGAGATGGAAATATTAGAAAGAAAGACCATACCAGGCAGCTCTTAAGGTTGCCTGGTTGATGGAAGTAAGGACATAGGTATGTAATTATTGAAAACATGAATGTGGGTATTGGCATATATAAAATTATATATAGACTATGTAAATATTCAAGGATCTTCAAAATAGGTTAAAATATTAGCATTAGCTAGCTTTAATATTTGAGAGTGTGTTCAAGTGTTTTTCAAGGTGAAAGAATAATAAAAATTAAAACCTCAAATTTCAGTATTGAAGGATCCAATAGGCAAAATATTGAATGACAAAAGAAGTATCCAAACAAGATGGAATCAACACATTGTAAAACAGAAAAAAGAATTGGTTGCAAACCCAGGGAGGTACATGTGAGTCCAACATAAAAGAGGGGAAAGGGGGAAGGAGGAGGGAGTATGGGGGTGGGGAGAAACTGAGATGATGACATGGGGGGAACAGGCACTAACCCACCCAGCGGGAGAGTATTGGCTGTGTCTCCACAGAATTGGAGTGTGCATACAGACCCCGCCATGACACTCCAAACCAGAAGGGCAATGTAACACATGGAGGATTCCATGAAAACACCGGACTACAGGGCTGGCCCCAACCAGAACCAGGCTGACCCCCACCCTGGGAGTGTGTGCCACAGACAATGACACTAGACCTCCAGGTGGGGGAAAGGAACCGACCTACCATACCCAGATGGAAGCAAACCAAGAAGGAAAAAGAGAAAGGGGCAGTTGGCCGAGACTCCAGATGGGCACACGAAGCCCAGAGGATGAGGTCCTGCATGGAGCGGCTAAGGCACGGAGAGGACTGTGGGACTGCCAACAACTCAAGACATCTTGTACCCTAACTGGAGCATACGGAGAAAGGGGACAAGAATGAGGACACAGTGGGGAGACAGTATGGGAATGCAGCATAACAGATCAGCAATCGGAGTAAAACCGAGCACAGAGCCCTTGAGGAGCCCCAAGAATAACTTCGGACAAGGAGGAGCAGCCCCCGGATCCCCTTCAGGACCAGAGGGGAGAGTCCCATGGGGACCAGCACCCTGAACCTACTTAGGGTCTTATATATGTATGAATATGGTGGATATACTTGATGTATGGTTTGTAACAAGAGTTGTAATCGCCCCCAATAAAATGGAAAGGAAAAAGAAAAGAAAAGAATTGGTCACTTTCAGGCTTTCCAGTAGACAGCATATGACCAAGACCCAAAGGATGAAGCCTACACTGCACAGAGGGAATTGGAAAAACTCAAGGTTCCAGGAATTGATGGAATGCCAGTTGACAGGTTTCAACAAACAGATGCAATGCTGGAAGCACTCACTTACCTACACTAAGAAATGTTGCCAGCTCCCTGGCCAACCAACCTGAAAAGATCCATAGTAATACCCATTTGAAAGAAAGATGATCCATCTAAGCATGGTAATTATTGAACAATATCATTGGTATTATATACAAATAAACTTATGCTGAAGATAACTTGAAAAGAGTTGCAGCAATATATTGACAGGAAACTGCCAAAAATTCAAGCCAGGTTGAGAAGAGGGCATCATTGCTGATGTCAGATGGATGTTGGCTGAAATCCTAGAATACCAGAAAGATGTTTACCTGTGTTTTATTAACTATGTAACAGCATTTAACTGTGTGGATCACAACAAATTATGGGTAACATTGTGAAGAATGGGAATTCCTGTACATAAACCATGAGGCAGTCATTATCACAGAACAAGGGGTTACTGTGTTGTTTAAAATCTGAAGAGACGTGTATAAGGGTTGTATTCTTCCACCCTACTTATTCAACTTGTGTTGTGAGAGCTGGACTCTATGAAGACTTGGAGGACTATGGTGTGCCTGACGCAAACCAGAGTATTTTCAATCACTTCATATGCAGCAAAAACTGGCTAATGAATAAGGAAAACTGAAAAATATTTGATACATTTGAATTATGGTATTGGCAAAGAATATTAAAAGTACTACAGAGGAACAAACAAATTTGTCTTGAAAAAAGTAGAATTAGAATGCTCTAGGCAGTGGAGGATAACAAGACTTCGTCTCATATTCTTTGGATATGTTACCAGGAGGGATAAATCCCTTGAGGAAGACATCATGCTTGGTGAACAGGACTAGGCAGTGTTTACTTCTGTTGTGCGTGGCGTCATTATGAATCAGCACTGACTCGACAATACCTAATAACAACAGTATTTTATATCATTGCTTATATTTCATCCATGATTTCTAAATAATCTACATTCAACATGTCTTAATTTTGTGAGATGTTAGTATTGTTCTGAAAACCTACAATGAAACACTGGCTTATAAAGCTTACTTTTAACAAAGATTGAAAACAGATTTGATTTTTCTTCTCATTAAACTCTCCTCTTTTTCTAATTCTTTATTTACCAACTACATGGATACCACTGTTAGAAACTATAAATCTTCAGCCTTAGCCTACTATGGGGATTATAACCATGCAATACATTTCCAGACCTCTAGGATTTCCATCCCAAGGAGAAATTGTGGAATTGTTAGCAGCTGGATCCTCTTTGGAAGAGCACACCACACATATTTACTATAGCTTTGGGGGATTGAAAGAGGAGGGAAACAATTGTCACTCGGGTCCCCTTTCCTGGCAGCCAACTCAAAGGGTACCAAGTGAGAACAGCAGTGCCCAGCTGCCCTGAAAAGCCGAAGAGAGGGAGAAATTTAAAACTTGAATTGCTTCTCTCTTCTCATTATGTATTATTTGTCAATCATCGATAAAAGGTGGGTTTTGCCCTCCAGCTGCTAGCCCTGGCGTGCATATATCACTGAGTGGGGCCACTTTCTTGTGGAACACTGCAAGACAAATCAATGATTGCACCTTTCTTTGGGGAAAAAAAAAAGTGGGTTTTTTTCTTTCTCTCTGGTTTTTGTTTTTTTTTTCCTTTCTCATTTTTCACCCCGTGGTTTAAACAAAATGGCAAGTCTCTGGAAAATAAAGCAAACAAACAAATAATAAAAGACAGTCCTTGTTCTTGCACTGATGGACATCTTAGATATTGAAATAATGCATATTAGGACATATATGAGAACATTTTCTTCCCTCTTTTTTTTTGTTAGAAGCCAAAATATTTGAAGTTACAAGATTGCTGCACCCTGGGGCGAAGAAGATGTAGTACTTCCTCGTCCCAGGCCTTGAAAATGAGCAATAAGCTGAACTCAGTGTTACATGTGGGTTTTTAAAAACAGACACATTTGAGTGCCCGCCATTCAACATTATCTTACAATATCAAAACACATTGCCCTCTTTTATACATGTTGTTCACATAGCACAGGATGTGATTTGTAGAAACATTAGCACCATTTGGGGACCTACATAGCTTTTTAATGGTTTTTATAAAGGGGAATGAAGATGTGGGCCCCAGATCTATATTGTTCACGAGTTTTTCTCTAATATTCCTACACAACGGAGGAAAGCATCACCCAAAGTAATCAAATATATTCAAATAGAAAGCTCATTAGCATCTATTTCATTTTACACTTTTCATATTTGCTCTTTATGAAGAAAAGTCACAATGAAAGCAATGCTGAACTTCTTTTTTTTTTT
>NW_022111373.1:67315613-67326097 GCF_000313985.2 Echinops telfairi | reverse complement strand
CACAGGCTGGTGTGCTTCTTCCATGTGGGCTTTGTTGCTTCTGAGCTAGAAGGTTGCCTGTTTACTTCACCCTTTTGATTCTCTAATATGCTGAATACTACTAAAAAATGCAAAATCGTGATAAGTACATACATGTGAATCCAAATACTAACCTATTTGATAAACCGCAACAGAACAGATTCTGCTAATGTAAGAGAGGACAGGATTTCTCTCTCTCTCTCTATCACTCTCTCTCTCTCATTCTTTTTTCTTTTCTCCACAAATCTATCTAGAAGGAACATTTGATATCATCTGAAAAATATCTAATAATGCAACCACACACCACTCAAGCTCTTGTGCTCTAACTTAAATAGAGGTTTACAGGTGATCACCTCTATTGTACAGTTTACAGAATGTATGTTAGGGCAGGGAGGTCAGTATCATTGGGCCCATCTATTTCTCCAACCTTGGTTTTTCCTGTGGGCAAGAATGCACCCTGCAGTAACCTCAGGATCAAATGGTAATAAAACCAGTGAAAGAGGCCTCATAGAAGGCACTGAGCTGTCCAGGCCTTTGATAGAAGTTGTGCAATGCCATGGCGTTTCATATGGTTTCCATCTGAAGTGATAAAAGGACTGGGGCAGGTCTGTCCATACTCATGGCTATATGTATGCAGGCCTCTTCCTCGGCTGGAACTGATTTAGGCCTAACTCACTCCAGGCTCCCTAGAAGGTGAACTTTGGTGAACTGGTACAAGTTTAACATTCATAACCAAATGTGATATTTCAGAACGTTTGTCTGGGATTCAATTTCAAAATGAGGATATTATTTTACAAGGTGCATGCTTCCAATTATTATTGATTATTTGGCCACAAAATCTGTCATTTTTTTTAAGTTTGTGTATGCCTAAATTATTAGATAACATATCAGAATGGGAGTGAGGCAGGGTAGCTGTAGAACAGTCTAGATTTCAAAATGTGTCCCATAATGGGGCTTCCAATTTTATGAGAATTCTGGGGGTAGTTCTTAGCAGCAAGTGTCCCTCAATTGTTTTAACACTCGTTTTTTGCTCTTTGTTTTTCTTCCTCTGCTTTCCAACTGGTACACCTCATTAAAAATGAATTGGAAAGTAAGTCTAATGGAGTGTTTGATATTTCTTGGGGTTCTCAATGCTTATGGTGTCCTTCTCCTGAACCTCTCTTCTTCCTTCAGCTCATGGTCTTGTTGTTGGCGTTGGTTGCACTCAAGTAAACTCTCAGTCAAGGTTAATACCTTTGCAGAGTAGAATTGTACCATAGGGTTTCAGATGTAAATTGGTAGGCCAGTCTTCTAAGGCATCTATAGCTAGATTTCAGCTGTCAATTTCTGGCTGGTAGTCAAAAGTTTAAATGTTCCACTGTTCATGTACATGTTTATAATCTCCCCAATTCTATTACTACCTCTTCAACCATGGATCCTGTCCTGGCCCTGTCAACAGGAAATCATTATTTTTCTCTCTGAATTTACATAATTCTTATGATGTTATTTTTGTTGTGTGCCCATGAAGCATTTCCAACTCATAGCAATCCCCCTGACAGAGTAGAAATGTGCCAAAGTATTCTCAACATTGTCATTGTTAAAGAAATAGATCGCATTTTGTATTAGCCTGAGTTCTCTAGAGAAGCGAAACAAGGACACTTATAAAGAATATATAAGTAGAAATGTTTATATATGAGTAGAGCCACTTAAGTGATATTTTTTGGAGGGTTGATAAATGGTTTTACTGTGTTCAAACATAAATTAACAGAAGGACTTAAATATGGACTATAAAGCCCTACAACAAAAGGCTAAAGAACCAAAGTTTGTAAAGAGGAAAAGCACTTCCAAAGCCTTTGTTGATCTGGTGGACTGCTAATGTCAACACCCCATTTTGAACTCTAGAAGGGCAAGCACTTTGTGGTGAAAGGAATTTTTAAAAAAATCATTTTATTAGGGGTTCATACAACTCTTATCACAATCCATACATGCATCCATTGTGCCAACCATATTTGTACATTTGTTACCATCATCATTCTCAAAACAGCAGTGGAGAAAGGAATTTTTAACAAGCAAGCAGCCCACATAGCTAAAGAGAATGAGCCCAGTCTGACTCCCTTCCATGGGTAACAGGTTCACCTTCAGGTCCCTCCTAATTCACGTGACTACCAGGTCCAAGAGCCACAGAAGTAGGAAGTAGAAAGGTGAGGCATGGGGGCATGTAGTGGGGCGTGCTGATGCTCCATGAGAAGGGGCAGTGGAGCTGGTGGTCCAAAGTGGCAGTGCAAAGAGAGGTGGTTGTACCTGTGGCATGGTGTGGCAGTGAGAAGCAGAGGGACTTGGTGACAGCCAACAGAGTCCAGGCAAAAAGGGAAAACGAAGGGATTAGCAATAGTCCACAGGGTCTTATTTTATATAGACTAAACTGCCAAGGAGATGTTACCATGCTGCAGCCTGATTGCTAGGCTAGACTCCACCCATATCTTCTTACTGGAAGCAATTTGGCACAAAAACCTAATCATCACACACCATCTTTCTCTCGTGAAGTTGTTGAGTGGGTTGAACCCACCAACTATTGGATTCACAGTTGAGTTTTAACAATTGCACCACCAGAGCACTTTATCATCATTGTGAGGGAGATACGTAGATTATCACCCACATGGTCGGTTGGAGAGGCTCCTTCATCTTCTATCAACCAACTGTTAGAAAGATGATGGAGTCACTTAATGGATATTTGTTGGATGGTCAATAAAGGATTTTACTGTGTTCAAACATAAATTAACAGAAGAACTTAAATACGGACTATAAAGACTTTTAACAAAAGGCTAAAGAACCAAAGTTTGTAAAGAGAAAAAATGTTTCCAGAACCTTTGTTGCTCTGATGTACTTCAAATGTCAACATTCCCATTTTGAGAGGAGTCAGGGGGAAGATGGCCACCAGAGAGGTAGCTCATGTCCGGAGCTCCGTGGAGATCGGTGAGTGGGGAAATTTGGGGGCCTAGTAGGGGTATCAAGGCCACTCACAGCACTTCTCTGAACCAGAAGCAGCCTCTCACACTATCGCCAGCACTTTCTGCGGATACCCGAGGTCTCTTGTGGGGCACTCAGGGTGCATGCTCTGCCTGGACCAGCACCACAGGGCAGCCAGGTGCATGGCAGAGGCTTCACCAGGCCTCAGTGCCCCGCACAAAATCACAAGCCAGGACCCCCACCCCCCACCCTGCACCAGGGTGCCCAGGGTCCCATGTTGGTGCTCTAGCCAGCACACCTCCCACAGAGATTCGTGACCCCACCTGGGCACCCCTCTGGGACCAGCTGGCCAGACACTTCCCAACTTCTCCCGGGAAGCGCACACCTCAGCACAACAGTGCAACCAAGCAGAACACAGAGGCTGCTGCCTTGTCTTTGTACTCCCGCAAATTGACAACCAGACTCCCTGCACACTCAGAAGTCTCAGCCCAGAGGTGCCCGCCCCATCTCTGCGATCCTCACAGATCTGCCTGCCAGCCCCTCCTGGGCCCTCCCCACATACACACACGTGCGTGCACACATATGAACACATGCAGAGGTTCCCATCCTGCTACACCGCTCCAGGCCTGCCAGGCAGCTGACACAAGTCTGGCAGAAATTTCTGAAGCTGTGACATAAGGACCAAAGCCTTTGGGGGTTGCCTATTGCATTCTCACTTTTCCCTGCTCACTCCACCCCACCCTTTGTGCTCCATGAGGTGGATCTGCATGCCAGTGGCGGTCCCCCGCCAACCCGACTAGCTGTGGGAAGTGCCCCTAGCCAGATACAGATCATCCAATCCCCAACCCATGCACTAAATATGCTCCCTAGCTCTGGGGTCAACACTTTCTATCAGACCACAGAGTGCACAGCTGCAAACAGCCCCTAAGGAGATCTAAAGGTGGCTGGAGCACAAATTATAGGCAAAGGCGAGAGGGAAATCCCAGAAGGACAAAGGTGAAACACAACCCCTCAAGGCAGTTGGATAAAGTTAGTCTGTTGAAACACCAACAGCAACCTCCCAAAGAGAGAGCCCAGGGCTCTGAGACACCTGGGAATATGGCACCTAGTTCCAACAAATCAACCAAAAACCAGCAATCGGCTTCCACAGTTTCAACAAGAAAAGAGAAACAAAATCCAATGCCAGAGGACCACCTGGACCTAACATCAGTCATAGAAAAGGCAGAGGTTGAACTCTCACAGACATAAATCTTCAGAATGCTGCTTGGAGCCAGACAGGACATGAGGGAAGCGTTACAGAAAAAGGATGAAATGATAGAGGAAATAAAGGCCATGCACCAAAGGGAAATACAGGAGTTAAGGTGCGAGATAACAAAAACTAATAACAAACTCATGGACTTTGCTGAGAGAATAGAAGAGGCAGAGAACCACACCAGGGACCTAGAGAATTTGCAAGCAGAAATTAATAAATGTTGTGGTGTGAAGGGGTGCCAGCCCCCCACCACTCATCAGGGGTTTGATAGGCACAATTGTACGGTTGAGATATATAAATAGTATATTAGAGTCATAGAGAGCATGAGAGATAAAAGAGAGATTGAAATAATGGAGTCAGACACATTTCATGGTAGCATGCTCACCTCAAGCCAATTTGGTGGTTCATGTGGAGAGATGGGGAGGAAGGAGGACAAGGGGAAAGGGAATAGGGGAGCAAGGACAGGAGATGTTAGGGGGGGCCAATGAGAGGTCAAGGTAGTAGCTGAGAGAGCTCTTTATTGCCAACCCAAGCCTATATACCTTTGGGAGGAGTGTAAGCCCACTCATTACAGGTAAAGATATACGTCACAGGAAGGAGTTATACTATAAGTTATACAGCAATGAGAGGGGGACAATCTAGGGATATACACGCAATAGGAAGAGGAGAGATTGGTGGTATATATGTGACAAGATTGGCACATCCTAGATTCAGAATGACAGCCTAACTTTGGATGTCACTGAAAAGATTTGATCTGTTCTCTGGATCTCCATAGAAACTATTATCAGTAGGGTGTAAACCCCACCTACAGAAACCAAGATAATGGTGGCAAGCCTTCAGGGAGAAGTAGCTTATTGTCCTTAATGGTGTGGAGCAGGGTCTACCGTAGTCTGGCAACCTATTGCCTTCAGTGAGAATGTCTGTAAGCATCTGACCTCCCCCCATATGCTAGCAAACGGCCCATAATGTTTGGCATGTCTTTGGGGGAGACAAAGCTGGGGGAAAGTCTCTTTATAATCTCACGAAATGTGAGAAAAAGTCTAACAAGTCCATCAGAGAAGCTGAAGAAAACATCAGAGCTATGTCTGACGCTATGGGAAGGAACAACATCAGAATTATCGGCCTGCCGAAGGAGGGCACATCAAGGAAACCAAGAACCAAAATAGTGATCGAATGTGTAGAGGAAAACTTCCCTAGCTTAATGAACGAAAACCAGGCAACTATCCAGGAGGCTGAAAGAACACCAGCTAGACTGAATCCCAAGAAGAAGTCACCAATACATAGAATTGTTAAACTAACCAACTATGAGGAAAAGGAGAAAATAATGAGAGCAGCTAGGGAAAACCTGGCAACCACATATAAAGGAAAGCAGATAAGAATATGCTCAGACATATCAGCAGACACTATGAAGAAGAGACAGTAGAGCAGCATATTCTGAAAATTGCAGAAAAATAATGCAAACCCAAGAATACTCTATCCAGCCAAATTATCTATCAAAATTGATGGAGTAGTGAGAGTCTTCCCAGACAAGTAAAGTTTCAAAGAATAAGCTAAAAGGAACCCAGCACTACAAAAGATCCTCAGTGACCCAATACGGGCAGAAGAACAACACTCACCAAGACATAAAAGAGACTGCCACACAGAACAACTCCACCCAGAGACCACCAAAGGGAAAAAGCTCCCAAGTTAACACAGGCTCAACAATGGAAAGAAGGCAAGAATGAACCACAAACACACAAATGCACAACCACGGAAAAGATATGGAGGTAGGAAAACACCCAACATAAGAGGGATAAAATGGCATTACACAGTCCACAGATAGATGTAATAACCCTTTATGTCAATTGATTGAACTCAATCCTTAAGAGACAGAGAGTAACAGACTGGCTCAGAAAGCACAACCCCTCCATTTGCTGCCTACAGAAGATGCATCTCAACATTACAGACAAAAATGGGCTGAGAATCAAAGGCTGGAGAAAAACATACCAAGCAAACAGCAATTCAAAAAAAGCAGAGGTTGCAATCCTAATCTCTGATGAAATTGACCTCAAAGTGAAAACCATAAAAAGAGATAAGGATGAACACTATATAACGCTCAAGGGAACAGTACATAAAGAATCACTAAACATTGTAAACATTTACTCACTGAACAAGCATCCGGTGGAATATGTCAATCAGACACTCCAAAAGATGAAAAAAGAAATCACAGCCTCAACAATTATAGTAGGTGACTTCAATCCACTGCTCTCTGAGAAAGACAGATCACTTGGAAAGAAACTCAACAAGGAGGCTAAAGATCTAAACATTACAATTGGACGATATGACCTGTTAGATATCTACAGAGCTCTCCACCCAAATACAAATCAATTCACATTCTTTTTAAGCCCACATGGCACACACACAAAAATAGACCACAAGCTAGGGCATAAGTCGAACCTACATAAATTCAAGTACATTGATATCATACAGACCTCTCTCTCTCTGACAACTGTGCCATAAGATTGGAAATCAACAAAAGGAAGATAAAGAAATCAAGGGCAAACAATTGGAGAATGAATAACTATTACAAAAGGAGTGAGTACTGGCTCTGATCAGAGTTGAAATCAGGAAATTTCTATAAACCAGCGTGTTTTCTAGAAATTTCTAGAAAACATGACATAGCAAAACTTATGGAACACAGCAAAGGCAGTCATCAGAGGAAGTCTCATAGCATTACATGCACATAAAGAAGGAGAAGCTTATGATTGATACACGAGCACAAAATATGCAGCAAATAGAGCAGAGTCAGGAAGATAATCCAACTATAGAAAAAGAAAATAACTAATAAAAATTAGATCTGAGATTCAGGAGAGAGAAAATAGGAAAACTATGAAACAAATCAATGCTGCTAAAAGTTGGTTCTTGGAATGGATAAATCAAATCGACAAACCTCTCACAAATTTGACCAAAAAAGGAAGGGACACATTTCAATAACAAGGATGGGGGATTAAAGAGGGGATATTACAATGGACCATAGTGAAATCAAAAGGACAATTACACAGTACTATGAAGGACTGTACTCCAATGAATTCAAAAACTTGGAAGACATGGACAAATTCTTGGAAAAACAATTCCTCCTTAGATTATCCCTAATGGCTGTCAAGAACCTCAACAGACCCATATCAATAGAAGAAATACACAAGGTTATAACGGATTTCCAACCAAAAAATTACCTTGACCTGAAGGGTTTACAGGAGAATTCTATCAACATTCAGGGAAGAACTGACACTAATCCTACACAAACTCTTCCAGAACATAGAAAAAGATGGAAAACTCCCAAATTCCTTCTATGAAGCTAGTATAGAACTACAAACCCATTTCCCTAATGAATATTGATGCAATAATCCTTAACAAAATACTAGCCAACAGAATACAAAAGTATATAAAACAAATAATTCACCCTGACCAAGTGGGATTTATACAAGGGATGTAGGGATGGTTCAACATATAAAAGACCATTAGTATTATTCGTCACATTTAAGTGAAAAAAGATAAGAACCACATGATAATATCGATAGATGCAGAAAAAGCATTAGACAACAACTAACACCAATTCATGTTTAAGACACTTGAGAAGATAGGAATGGAAGGAAAATTTCTCAATATAATACAAGCCATATATGAAAAACAAACAGCCAATGTGGTAGTCAATGGAGAAAAGATGAGAACAATTCTTCTGAAAAGGGGGACTAGACAAGGATGCCCCTTGTCCCCACTCCTAATGACCATAGTACTGGAGGTCCTAGCTAACAATGTAAGGCAAAGAAAAGACATCAAAGGTATTCGTCTGGGGAAGTAAGTAGTGAAACTATCGTTTTTGGCAGATTATATGATCTTATTTATAGAAAATCCTAAAAGTGCAATGAGAGGAATACTGGAAGCAATAGACAGATATGACAGAGTAGCAGGTTACAAGATCAACAAACAGAAGTCTATCGCACTACTATAAACATCGGACAAGGACACAGAAGAGGGGGTCAAAAAAGGGATATACTACACAATAGCCAAACACAAATTGATATATCTAGAGATATACCTGCAACAAAAAACAAAAGATCTGTACAAGGAAAACTACACAACACTATTAAAAGAAACCAAGGGTGACCTCAACAAATGGAAGGATATCCCATGCTCATGGATCAATAGACTCAATATTGTAAAGATGTCAGTTCTACCCAAGGCACTATATAAGTTCAATGCTATCCTGATCCAAATTCTAGCATCATTCTTCAAAGAGTTGGAAGAACAGATAACCAACTTCATATGGAGAGGGAAGAAACCGAGAATTAGCAGAGAACTCCTCAAGAAGAAGGACAAAGTTGAAGGGCTTGCTTAACTCGACTTCAGCACCTACTATACAGCAACAGTGGTCAAAACAGCATGGTATTAGTATAATGATAGATATTTAGACCTATAGAAAAGGATTGAAAACCCAGAAATAAAATCATCAGCATACAGATAACTGATCTTTGATAATGGCCCCCAAAATATCAAATGGGAAGTGGAAGCCCTCTTCAATGTGTGTTGCTGGAAAAAATGGATACGTAGCTGCAGAAAAATGAAGCAAGACCCTTACCTCACTCCATACACAAGAATAAACTGAAGGTGGATCACAGACCTTGAGGTAAAACCCCAAACTATTAGGGCCATTAATGAGGGAATTGGGACAAACCTGAGAACCTTGGCACAGGGATTGCATAGGCTATCGGAAATCTGGAAGGACACCAACACACTGGAGGCACAAATTGACCAGTCGGATATACTAAAGATAAAATACTTATGTACATAAAAAGAATTTGCCAGGAGAGTAATAAGAGAGGCCACAGAATGGGAAAACATCTTTAGCAATGACACATCAGACAAAGGCCTTCTTCCTAAAATCTACAATACTGCTAACCTACAACAAGAAAAAAGCCAATTGTCCATTTAGGAGGTGAGTAAAGGACCTAAGCAGGAGTTTCTCAAGGACAGAAATCCAAATGGCCAATAAATATATGAGAAAGTGTTCCAGATCTCTAGCCATAGGAGAAATGCAAATTAAAACAACTATGAGATACCACCTAACACCCTTAAAGATAGCCCAATTCAAGAAATCAAAAAGTAACAAGTATTGGAGGGGATGCGGAGAGATAGGAACTCTTGTCCACTGCTGGTGGACCTGTAGGTATGTACAGCTATTATGGAAATCAATTTGCCGATATCTAAAACAGTTGGAAATTGAGCTACCATAATATGATCCAGCAGTTCCCCTACTGGGCATGTACCCAGAAGAGGCAAGAAACAAACCACGGCCACACATCCGTGTCCTGATGTTCATCATGGCACAGTTCACAATTGTAAGAAGTTAGAAACAGCAAAAATTTCCATCAACATATGAATGGATTAAAAAACTCTGGTACACACATACAATGGAGTATTACGCATCCCTAAAAAGCATGAAGCACATCACTACATGGGAAGAACTGGAGGAAAATTATGCTAAGTGAAGTAAGCCAAGCGCAAAAGGACAAGTACTATATGAGTCTGCTGAGGTAAGCTCAAAAAATCCAAAAGTGGCATAGGGAAGAAGCTACTGTATACATATGTCCCTGGGGCGAGGTCCAGGTAATATGGCAGGGGCCAGGCTAAACTCAGGGATACATATGGTAGTCCACTAAAAAAGAAGGAATTAAAAAGACATGGGTAGCCGGGGTAACCGGGCACTAACCCACACAGGGGGAAGGTGTTGATTGTATCTTCACAGGGAAAGAGGGACCAGACTTCAACCCGGTGGTCCAAGACAAGAATGCAACACACTGACATGAAGTAGGGAACCGAAAGAGAGGCCTGAGGGGCTGGCCCCTTTACCAACTAAGTGGACAGCACCACCCTCCCCCACAGAGAAGAATTCACTTCAGAGGACAGCACTGAGGCTACAGCTCAAGAAGAGGGACTTGTCTGATCAGAGCACACAGGAGCCAAGAAGGGGGAAGGGAGAAAATATAATAGTGAAGCACATCCTGACTCACCAAGCCCTGAGGAAATGTTTCTGCTCAGAGCAGCAATGCACACAGACAACCACAGGGCCAGCCTCACCACGAGGCACTGCATTCCTCATTGACCCATAGCACCATTGGGGACAACACTAGAGACACACAGTAGGAATGTGCCTGCCCTGAGCCAGCCTCTGCGAGCATGCAGCAGAGCAGCAGGGGAAGCAGAGCAATGAAGTCCCCAGGGATAGATGTGG
>NW_022111373.1:67312416-67314535 GCF_000313985.2 Echinops telfairi | reverse complement strand
AAAACCCAAAAAACATAGCATTATGAATAAAGGGAAGAGCAGAGTGGGGATCAAGGGCCCATCTGTGGGAAAGTGGACATCCCCTTGCAGAAGGGTTGCAGGGAGGAGACAAGCCAGTCAGGGTGCAGTGTAGCAATGATGAAACATACAATTTTCCTCTAATTTTTGAATGCTTCCTCCCCCCCACTATCATGACCCTAATTCTACCTTACAAATCCAGCTGGACTGGAAACTGTACACTGGTACAGATAGGAACTGGAAACACAGGGAATCCAGGACAGATGAACCGCTCAGGACCAGTGGTGAGAGTGGCGATACCAGAGGGTGGAGGGAAGGTGAGGGAGAAATGGGGAACAGATTACAAGGATCTACATATAACCTCCTCCCTGGGGGATGGACAACAGAAACGTGGGTGAAGGGAGACGTCAGATGGTGTAAGATACGACAAAATAATAATAATTTATAATTTATCAAGGGTCCATGGGGGAGTGGGAGTTGGAAGGGAGGGGAAAAATGAGGAGCTGATACCAAGGGCTCAAGTAGAAAGCAAATGTTTTGAGAATGATGATGGCAACAACTGTACAAATGTGTTTGACACAATGGATGGATGTATGGATTGTGATAAGAGTTGTATGAACCCCCAGTACAATTATTTTTTTAGAAAACAAAACAAAAAAATCCCCATTTTGAACTCTAGAATGGCAAGCACTTCGTGGTCCTGATTCCTGATAGTCCCCACTGCTAGCACAGTCACTGTGACATTGTTAATGGATGAATACACAAAGTAAAGAGGAAAGGTCTAACACTTGTGTTTCTTAAGCCAAGCTTTTAAGCTTTAAGAAGAATTTTAGGGACATCAAAAAGAGGGTAAGCAAGTGAAACAAAATCTGAAGCATTCTAAGGCAAACCACTAAACATGGTCTCCTAAATTCTCTGTTTGACTTTGCTGAGCCTCGTTGAGCTTTGAGATTTCCCACTGTACGTCAAACCAGTGAGACAACCACAGCAATAATTTGTGTAAACTCGACCACTCTCTCATTACTAGCCCCAAGCAGATTATAAAAACTGATAATGACTTTTGAGATTCTGAGCAATTTGTTTTTAAAGTAGCTCCCAAACTTGATAAGATCCAAACCTTTGGAGCAGAGTTTAGTATCAGTTCCTTTGGGGATATTTAATCACATTAAAACAAGATAACATGTTATCTGAAAGAAAATTAATCCTGACTCCTAGGCTGTGTTATTTGTGCAATTTGACACATGCTAATTTTTTCAACTAGTTATCTTGTCTTTTCTATTTCTTAGGCTTTATTGTTTTGACACCTAAATAACTTTAATTTACAAGTACTTGGTTCTTGATTAAAATAACTAACAATGTTATTGTTATCTCTTGCCTCCTACAATATGTGATGCCATCAAATTTCTAGAATATATTGATATCACATTTATGTACAGATCTTCAGTTTTATAAAAGTAGACATTCCAAGTTGACAACATAAATAAATTCATTTGGTCTGCACTAACAATGAAATATTAGCACAAAGAGATCTACGAAAAACAGTGGAGTGTCATATTCCTGTTCATCAAGGAATGAAGAAAAGTTGATGCAAATTCTAATATACTTAGTAAAACAGGTTATCTTTTGTTAAAAGCATTCCTTACATTTACATATAATTCTTCAGCGATTTTATGGCATCATATCGGTGGTAGTTAGATAATTTTATCATGCAGATTTATAAAAATGTAGAGATGGAATCCAACCTGTCATACAGGTCAGCCTGATGCTGTCTTCCGGAGGGTGTGGCCTTCTATAAAGAGGACCCTGTGAATCTCCTTCTCTCTCTGACACTGTCTTCTTGCCTGCTGACACTCTGGTGACCACCCTGAGAATCCCACCCATTTCCACCAACCTTGGATCCACACAACTCTGAACCCACCAGAGACACTTTCTGCATTCTGCTTCATCGGATGTGACTGCGTGATTCTGGAAAGGGACTCAAGGACTAATATTGGCCTATGGACATGAGTTGAACCGGACTGGGATGCTCTCTTGATGTATAATTACTTCTTTACTTCTTGATATAAAACTCTTTCTTGTACAAATGGCTCACTGCAACTTA
>NW_022111373.1:67309406-67311331 GCF_000313985.2 Echinops telfairi | reverse complement strand
TCACTTATTTTACTTTAAAATGTCCTAGAATTGTAGTACTTTATGTGTGATATGCATTCTAGCAAACTACGTGGGAGAAATTCTCATTTCCAATTACAAACTATAATTACTTATCTAATGGTGTTTCTGAGTTGGACTATTTTAGTAAGATGATATCTTGAGAATTCTGATAAGAAATATTTTTACTCAATATTTTAATTTTCCATTAAAATGTTCAATGATAAATTTAATCGTAGCTTCCATTAGTAAAGAAATGACTCATTCACACACTGCCATTGAGTTGATGCAAACTCATAACAACTCTATAGGGGAGGGTGGGACTGTAGACCTTTACAAGTGAGTTTTGGGGACTGTAGACCTTTCCAATTAGAAAGCCCTGTCTTTCCGCTTTTGAGCTGGCCACCTTGCAGATTGCAGCCCAATGTGTAATCACTGTGCCACCAGGGCTCCTAAAATAAACAACAAATCACTATAAAATGAGTCTTTCCCCTCTGACCTCATTTACTTCGAAATTGCTATAACCAGAAACCAAATATCCTGTGACATGCTTCTCTTTTGAAAATCAAAAGACAGGCAAGAAAGGTAATCTATTTCCATTTTACATGAGAAAAATTATACTAAGAGAATTTAAGTAACTTCTTCTACATGGTCTGTAAGCAGAAAGCCAAAATTTGGGAAATGATTTTCCAACAATAAAAATTGTCGTTATGTTTGAATGCCCTTAAGTTGCTTCTGAATACTGACAACCCTATGCACAGCAGTATGAAAACACTGCCATTCTTGAATTAGCTGGTCTTCCTTGTATGTGTATAGATATTAGCCTATCATTGACAACATTGAGCTTTAAGATACATCTTGAAATGCTCTTTTTGCTGAAGAATGTGACTCTATTTCTCTTCAATGTGTCATTCTTGGCATTCTTAGTCTGACTAAAAATGACCAATACCCGTCCTTTTCAGCTCATGAATGCCTGGGATAATGCTTTGTATGGCTCCATTTCATTTTGATGACTTGCAATTTTACTAGATTTGTGCTTCTTACATATTATGTTGTGATTATTAGTAGATGTCTACAGCTGCTGCTTCTCATTTTGAGCCAAGCCATGTTACCAAATGAAGGTCCTGGGAGCTTTCTTCCATTCATGTCATTAAGTTAGACTTTACTTGTGGGAGTGAGTTCTTCCCTTGTTGTATTTTGAGTTCTTTCCACCCAAAAGAGCTGATATTCCAGCACTATATGAGACAATGTTTCACTGGTATTCACAAAATTTTCATTGGCCTATGTTTTCAGAAGTAGACCACTTTCTTCTTAGTCGGTTTTATTCTGGAAGCTCTTCTGAAATGTTTCCAGTACAGGTGATGTTGTTGAAAATAAAATACCAATCCAGTATCACAGAAACACATATGTCACCACAGCACAAGATTTAATGAAGTTAAAAATGGACAAATTCTGGGAAAAACAATCTCTCCCTAGACTATCCACAATGGACATCAAGAATCTCAAAGACCCATATTAATCGAAAAAATAGAAAAGGTTATCAAGGAATTACCAACAGAAAAAATCTCCTGGACCAGATGGCTTCACAGGAGAATTCTACCAAGCATTCAGGGAAGAACTGACACCAATTCTACACAAACCCTTCCAGAACATAGAAAAAGAAAGCAAACTCCCAAACTTTTTCTATGAAGCTAGTATAACTCTGATACTGAAACCGGGCAAGGATCCCACAAGAATTGAGAACTACAGACCATACCCCAAATGCACATCAATGCAAAAATCCTTAACAAAATACTGGCCAGTAGAATACAAAAGTATATAAAACAAATAATTCACCATGACTAAGTGGGATTCATACCAGGGACACAGGGATAGTCCAACATATGAAAGACCATTAGTATCATATTGACATGAAAAATTATAAGAAC
>NW_022111373.1:67307047-67308313 GCF_000313985.2 Echinops telfairi | reverse complement strand
TTCAACAAGTGGTGCTGGAAAAAAATGGATATCTACCTGCAGAAAAATTAAGCAAGACCCTTATCTCACCCCATGTACAAGAAAAAACTCAAAGCAGGTCACAGATCTCAAGGTAAACCCCCAAACTATTAGGGCCATCGATGAGGAAATTAGGACAACCTGAGAACTCTGGCGCAGGGAATACATAGAATTAGGGAAGGACACAAATACAGATGAGTCACAAATTGACAAGTGGGATAAACTGAAGATAAAACACCTATGTACATCAAAAGAACTCACTTCTTTAGCAATGACACATCAGATAAAGGCCTTATTACTAATATCTACAATACTCTGCTACCTTCCAAAAAGAAAAGAACTAACTGCCCATAGAAGAGGTGGGCAAATGACCTGAACAGAAGTTTCAAAAGGGCATAAATCGGAATGGCCAATAGACATAGGAGAAAATGTTTGCGATCATTAGCAATAAGAAAAATGCAAATTAAAACAATAATGAGTTACAATCTAACACCCTCAAAGATAGCCCAATTCAAAAAATCAGAAAACAATATGTGTTGGAGGGGCTGTGGTGAGATAGAAACTCTAGTCCACTGCTGGTGGACCTGTAGGTATGTACAGCTACTATGGAAATCAATTTGGTGTTATATCAAAGAAATGGAAATTGAGCTACCATATGATCCAACAATCCCCCTACTGGGCATAGACCCAGAAGAGGCAAGAAACAAACCACAGCAGATATCTGTGCTGCAATGTTCATTGCAGCGCAGTTCACAATTGCAAGGAGTTGGAAACAACCCAAATTTCCATCAACGGATGAATGAATTAAAAAACTGTGGTATATACATACAATGGAGTACTGCGTATCCCTAAAAAAGCAATGATGAACATATGAAGCACATCTCCATATGTGAAGAACTAGAGGAAATCATGCTAAGCAAAGTAAGCCAAACACAAAAGGACAAGTACAACAGGAGTCCACTGAGGTAAGCTTAAAAATGCAAAATGGGCATGGGGAAAAACTACTGTATACATACATTCTTGGGGTGAGATCCAGGTAGCATGACAGGGGCCAGACCAAATCCAGGGATCCATATGGTAGCCAACTAAATAACAGTGGGGGGAAAATGACATGACTTGTGGGGAAGAGGGCACTAACTCACCCCAGAGGAGGGTGTTGTTTATATCTCCACAGGGAGGTGGGGTAAAAGAAATGAATGTTAACAAACTTAGGGACAAGGAAGCAACAAGTGATCTAAAATTGATGGC
>NW_022111373.1:67303883-67305446 GCF_000313985.2 Echinops telfairi | reverse complement strand
TTTTTTCATGAGGTTTTCAGTGTCTGACAATGTTTTGAATCATTCCATAAGGCTTTCCAAGGATTATTCCTCAGAAATGGAAAGCCTATTTCTTCTTCGTAGTCTGTTCTGATTCTGGAAGCTTTGCTGTGCTGAAATGTGTTCACGTTGGGTGACCCTGTTGGCCTTAGAAATACAGGTGACATTGCTTCCCGCATCTCAGTAACACACAAGCCAGCACAGTAGGACAAACTGACAGAACAGATTATCGAGTTTCAGAACCATTGTATGATTCTAGTGAGAGGTCATTAGAACCTCATCATGTGCTGTGGCAGTAGCAAAAAGGAAGACCAAGCAGCAAGATGTATTTGAGAGGTACTCTAATCCTGTATGTGTAGGAATGTAGAAGGTAATGTGCGTGAAGGAGTTGCAAGAGGATTCCATGTTCTCCATCTGACTGTGGGAAGGTGCAAACCCCATCTGCAGATTAGTTAAGGGAGAGAACACAAAATGGTGATTATATTAAAACCTATTGCTAGACAAAATTCCCTTTATGATAAACCTTGCTTGTAGCCAATATACTCTTGCAAGTCAATTATATAGCTGAAGAAATAACAAAAACAATATGCAACTTAGCTGCAGATCTCTCAAAGAGGGTAAATGGTTTGAAGACCAAGTCTGTTGACTGGCTGTGTGAGAAATCTTACTCTGCGTTCCTTGCTTACTCCATTCTCTAGAATACTTATAGGCACCAGAGAGAGAATCCATTGCTATCTTCCAAATCGGCATCCCAGCCTCTCAGAAAACAGCCCACCCAGCAGGTTTTTAATTGCCTCTATATCTAACCATCCAGATATCTTTGTTATCTTCTCTTGTTTTAAATGCTCTGACTCATCAGACCACCAGGTATAAAGCCCCAGGTCAGCAGCCCAGCAGCCAGGTAGAGCACCAAAAAGGACAGATGGAGGTTCCTTATGCCTGTTATACCAGACACTTTTTTAGGTTAATTCTTGCTAATCAGAAGCAACGTTTGAGCATCCAGAATGTATTGAGTTACCATAAGGTCAACCCAGTTGTGAATCGGTCTATTATGAAAATATTAATTGGTTTTCCATGCTAAGAACAACAAAGTTAGTGACATTTCCTTAAAGACAAATATTTCATCCCCTGAACCAAAGCCTTCGGTCTTAGTTTTAGGTCATTTGCTAACCAGAGAATTGTTTATTTTTTTAGTCCCATGTCACAGGACTCAACTGCATCATCTATCAGACTTTTCTGGAGTTAACCAGAGAGCCAGGACCCTTTCTCAAACACAAAAACTAAGGTAAAGCCACACCAGACAACTGTGTGTTTCTGAATGAACTGTTGTAATTTAAATGTCTCATTGCCTAGGGAGCCAAGGGAGGTGACATAACCCAGAAGAAATTCAGAAGTGAGAGTATTTGTGGGAGGTATCTGAACTATGCGACCTTCAAGGCTGACCTTCAAGCTTGAGTTTCTGGGAGTCATGACTGTACTTTAGAGTGTTTGGGTGCGTGCAGGAAAAGCTTCTTGGGAGGTTTCTTTAAAAGAGAGAGAGAGAGA
>NW_022111373.1:67285073-67301371 GCF_000313985.2 Echinops telfairi | reverse complement strand
ACCTTACTGTGAACTCAACATTTATATTCCAAGTGATATATGGTACCAATTTCAATTTCAAAGGGGTTAGAAGTTACTCATATTTAATCATTTATGTGATATATTGAAGCAATTTCTTACCCTTTGTGAGACTTCTCCATAAGTTTTATAAACCTGAAATGTCCCGATTGGCCATCTTCAAGTGACAAGGGCATCTAAATGGCCTGTGCTCCTTGGATGCAGCTGCTTTCCTTACACTCTTTGAAGTAGCATAGTGCCTTCCATGATTTCGGATCATCGGCAGAAGTTGGGATACGAGAGGCCCTGTGATCTGCCTGGTAATGTTCTAACCCTGCTCTCTGTTGACCCTCAACCCCAGGACTTCTGTCCAGGTACGTTCTCCATAACACAGCTTGAAAACCGAGAGCATCCAAGCATGCCATAAAGACTGCTCTCAAAACGGATAGTTTAAGAGGAAGCTTGACACCGATGAAACACACAGTACTCCTCTGGTTCCTTGAGGCTTCCTCACCCCCCACTATCATGACCACAGTGCTGCTTCACACTCTGGATGGGACTGGAACATGTCCATAGGTAAAGACAAGAGGTCAAGCTCATAACACATGGAATCCAGGAACAGGAATGGGAATAGCGGTAAGAAAAGGGTAGAGGGAAGTGGTGGAGAGAGGGAGTGGAAGGGGGAACCAATCTCAATGAATGGCACATAACCACACACCCCACTCCAGAAGGAAGAACAGAAACCAGAGGGGAAGAGAGACAGCAGTGAGATATGAAAATAATAACAGTTTCTAATCTATCAAGGGGCCACGAGGTTGGTGAGGGAAGAAAAGAGGAGCTGATACCAAGGGCTCAATAGAAAATAAATGTCTAGAAAAGAGCGATGGAAATATATGTACAAATATGTCTGATACAATTGATGCATGCATTGTAACGAGAGTTGTAAGAGCCCCCAATAAAATGATCTTTTAATAATAATAATTTTAAAAAGAGTAAGCTTGAGAAATCTCAGGCCTTCAGCTAGAGAACCTTTTCAAACTAGGGCTATTTGTATTTAGGGGACACAGAGCTGGGGCAATTTCTCAAATATTCTTTCATACCTGTCTTTCTCTGACCAGGTAAGAGAGAAGCAGGAAATGAAAATACTGCCTCCACACATCGCAGAGACTGAAGATTTCCTGACAGCAAAGATGGCTCCGCCTTTTGACCTCTTCCTCCTCCTTTTGGTCCTTGATCTGGCTTAGTTTTGGAGTCCGGGTTTCTTCCTGTTTTAGCTATTCTCTAGTTCTTGGTTTTGCCTGGGGTCTGCCTTTCACAGCTCAAATATAGCTGTGTAAGGAACAATGATTAATGGATTCAAATCAAACTGAAAGGATCACCTTCCCATCTTCCTTGCTCTGTTCTTGTCATTTCTATTCCAGTTTCTGATAGGATAGTTTGGTTGTCAAAATTTCAAACTCTTTCTGGTAGAATTGGCATTAATGTCGTATGTCCATTCAGTGCTTTGCTCTTTGATGTGATTTCTGCATGTAGTAGCTCATTTGATTCTAAGAGTAATAGGTTCAGGTTGATAGGATAAATTCCATTTGAGCATGAAAGGTATTTTTTGCTCAATTGATCTGTCCAAAAACTGAAACTGTAATCTCCACAGAAACATGAGTTCTGGACAATGAAAATGTTTGGGTAAAGGGTCATCTCTCCAGGATTCTGTAGAAACATGCTTGGGTTATGTAAAAACTTATATTAGATTATACTTTAACAAGAGAAAGATGAAGAGAGAAAAGGTGAGGGAAAGGTGAGAGTGAAAGAAAGGGGAAGGAGAATAGAGAAAGGGAGAAGATACATTCATCTAAACACATTATCGAAGGAGAAAGAAATTGGAAAGAGGCTATACTTTTATCAAATCCTTTGGCAAGATTATGAAGCTAAACTCCCAAATAGAAGGACTTCAGCACGTGTAGTTGAGCAATTTATCTTCTTTTGACATTTTGTTTCAAAAAAACTGAATAGATTAGGAAGGCTTAAATCATAGTTTCTAGAACACATCAAAGGTATGCAATTTACTTCTCCTCATACCAAATCTGCCCAAACCTGAAGCATTTGTGGAAATATCCGAAGGGTTAAATGCAAGGAGAAGCAAGATGCATGTGAAGTCTGGTGATACTGTCCAGGTGGGGAAAAGAGCAAGTGTTTGAAAACCCCTGGGGTGGCCAGATAAAGGGAGTGGAATTGCCAAACCAGCATCGGCCAGGACTAGAGTGAGGTCACTGATCTATTGAATTAGAAGCAGAAGCAGCAATAGAAATGCCAAAACTGGTTTGCATTTACTGCTTCCCTACTTAAAAGGAATTACTGTTTTCATAACTCTCAAAACAGCTCCACTGGAATGTTTTAGTGAAATTTTGACTTTTTCTAGTCCCACTTTGCCTTAACAATGATCACTCTATGACTTTGAAGACAACAAAGTTTCAAGTTTTTGAGTATTTTATGGCATAAGTACTGGGACAGCAAAAGGAGAAGAAGCATAAGGAATTTGATAATTGATTAGGTCTGAGTGCTTTTTAAAAAATGTTTTGTTATTTTTAAATTCAGTGTGAGTTATTGTTTTAAGACATAAAATATAATTTAATTGATTTTTTGATTATATAAGTAATATAAAATTGAATACATATAATAAAATTATTTCTAAGTAATACTTAGAAAATAATTGTTTATTAGTTTACATACTAGTCATTGCACTTAAAGCAACTCTTTAAACAGCTTACACTATAGTGAGTATATACATACAACTACCATACCATCACTTTTAGTAACTTTTTTGAAAGTTAGTAACTTTTTGGTTTGATAATAATTCTTCATCTCTCTCTGGAGGAAAACACTTTGTTTTCCACCTCTCTGTGGTGAGTTTCTATCAGACTACATTAATACAAGATAATAAAAAATACTAATTTGTTGCCATTCCTATTTGACCCCCAAAAGCATTGCAAGAAGTCTTATATTACCTAACTTGGACATATCTATCTATTTAATTTTACACCTGTATTGCAGTTGACAAGATTACCTTGTGATATCATACTAGGTTGGAGACTCCAGATGTTCATCAACTTTTACCCTGTGACAATCTGTCCCTTAGAAAATGTTCAAGATAGTACATGCTCTTAAATTTTTGAAGCACTTATGACTAACAATGAACAGCAATGTTCTATAAGAAAGTTAAGCATAAAACACTTAATTGCTGTATTTCTACCACTCCAATTAAAGGAGCCGGAGACCTTTGAAGAAATAGTTGGCTCTAGGAATGTGATGGGAAATTTAAGAGTGATTTACAAAAAAGTTCACAGGAAAAAATTCTTTATCTCTCAATTCAATTTTTGACAACACATTTTGTGAAGATCATTCATACATAAGATGAGTTTGGTGTATCTTGTGCTGCCAGAAAACAAGGAAATGATAAAAAGAACAACATCAAATCCTCAAAGAACAGCAAATAATAATAATAAATTAAGCATATATAGAAAGGAAATAATTCAAAAAGACTACATTGATGGCTGTATGACAAAAAGACAGAAAACAATTTTAAAAGCTCTCCATAGCTAAAACTGGAACAACTTAAGCAACAAAAACAATAAAGTAATATTGGACAATAACCTAAGTATAATAGGAAGGTACATAAAAAATAATGCTATAAAATCATTTTTAAAAGTCTAAGAAGGCTAAGGATTAAAGTGGAAGTCTAAAATTTGCAGGGTCCCCACACAATTAAATCTCTGGTGAACTTTCTCTGACTGTAGTCCAGGGATCTGAGTAACCTTCTATCAGACAGAGCATTGTAAAGTTGACTATGGCAGTTGTAGTTAGGTTAAAATTAGTACCATATCATTGAATCCTTTTGATCCATTTTAAAGTTGTTTCAGTTTTTACTATTTCATTTTCTTTACAATACAATTGATGTCATTCTCTGTTTTGTTTTGTCATTGTGCACTTTTCTGATTTGTTTCTTGTACGACTTTCTGTATATGGAATCTAGTTAAGTACAGCTACAGAGATGGGTAACTGAATTAATAATTATCTAGGGGCATGGCAGGGGAGCTTGGGGGAAATGGAGAGTTATGAGAAAGAAGAAAATGGTCTAAATTTGAATGTGGTGATGATTGCACAGCTCTTATTATGACTGAACTATTAAATTGTCTGATATATGAGTTACATGAAAAAAACCCACCCTATTAAAATGTAAAAGCTTAAAGGGGGGAAGATTCGGGCTGTAGGGTATATGGGGTAAGGTCTCCCACTGAAATTCTTGCCACCCACGAAGAAGGAACAGGCAGGCAAACAGTTGTGATGGAAAGCAATTCTGGGGGCAGATTTTCTGGTGTGGTCTTTTTCTCACCAGTGCAGTCTTCCATCTTCTTAAGGAGTTTTCATACTAGCTGTCTTGATCCTGCAGTGGTCTCTGAGAAAACCTATTGAGATTATACCCTTGGGATGTCAACAACAATCACCACAGCCCTCTTAACTGCCCTTGAATTGAACTGATCCAGTAGATTCCCTCAAAAGACCCTGATTTTATTGGATTCTTTTTTTAAAAATCCTTTTATTTTTATTTTTCCCATTCCTTCTTCCTTTCTAATGATTCTGAGCTTTCTCCTTCAGTAACTGCTCCCCATTTTATCACAAATTGCAAACTGCTCTGAGGTGTCCATCCCTCAATGTTGCTATTGTTCCCCTTACAGAACTATTATTTGGCTGAAAATTGAGCCATGGGGGTGAATTCACTTCCAGACTTGAAGGATTACTTAAGGCCAGAATCTCAGAGGTCCACCACTAAACCTGGTTTGTATGTTTTTCACGATTTTGAGTTTGGGTCCACAATTTCTCCCGCTCTGTAGCTCATATGATCCCTTTCAGGGTAGTTGGCAGTGGCAGCTGGACAGCTCTGTGCTCAGGTGGAGACGGATGGCCTCATGTTGATTGGGCATTTTCTTGAAGGCATCCTAAGGAAACGAAGAAAGTGTATTTCTGAGAGACCTTGCCAGCTGCCATCCATTGATTGTGGAGACGTGTTTAAACCTGTTTTGTTTAAAATAAACCCATGCATGTATGAACTGGAATCCTACTAGCAATACTTTTCAAATTACCATAGTCGGTAATCCATCCAGCAAGCAGAAAAGCAATTGTTTATCTTTCTAGGGTGCAAGATCACCTACTACTTAAAAAAGGCAACTCATCACTAATGATGAAGGAATGAATGGTCCAATGCAGCAAAGAGACATTTTACTACTAAAATATTTTTTTACAAAAAGATCTAGCTCAAAGCAAGGAGGGGAAGCTGCTCATGGTTTAGAAATGCATGAATTCCTTCTGGTTCTCCATGCACCAGAAGCAATAGATTCAATCTGTGCTGTCCAGTACCATAGTGCTAGTTATAGATAACTACCCAGAAAAAACTCAAGAAAGACCGGGGCCTTAAGATGCAATTGTGAAAGATTCTATGAGCCAAATATTGAACAATTCAGGAAGCATCAAAAGAAAATAGAAAGAACAGACAGTGTAACTGTACTAAGAAGAATTAATCAACGTTCAATCAGTTCAGGAAGCAGCATACAAACAAGAATCAGTGATGCTGAAGGGAAAAGTTCAAGCTGCCCTGAATTCACTGGCCAAAACTAAGGCTCCAAGAATTGACAGAATACCAACTGAGATGTTTCAACACACTAACCCCTGTGGAATCCCTCAGGAGCACTGGAATCCCTCATTCATTAAGGCCAGGAAGTTTGGAACAGAGCTGCTTGGCCAAGTGACTGGAAGGGATCTCTATTTGCACCCATTACAAAGATAGGTGACCCAAAGTAAGACTCAAATTATAGAACAATATCATGAATATCACATGGAGGTACAATTTTGCTGAAGATTATCCAACAATGGTTGCAGCAGTACATGGAAAAGGGTTCAGGTCAGCTTCAGTAGAGGATGTAGAACAAGGGATATTGCTGCTGATGTCAGATGGATGTCGGCTGAAAGCAGAGAATATTAGAAAGATGTTTACTTGTGTTTTATTGATCATAAACACAGAGATATTCAACTGTGTGTACCATAACAAAGTATGGATAGCCTTGAGAAGAATGGGAATCCCAGAATACTTCATTGTGCTCAAGTGGAACCTGTACATAAGTCAAAAGACAGTTGGCAGTTGTGCAAACAGAATAAGAGCACACTGCATGGTGTAAAATCATCAAAGGTGTACATCAGGGTTGCATCCTCTCACCATACTTATTCAATCAAAGAAATTGGTCTATATGAAGAAGAATATGGCATTGTGATAGGTAGGTTTATTGTGCCAACCTGGCCAATGAACACATGTGGGATTAATTGAAGGGCAGAGAGATAAATGGCTCCGTGTATGGATGGAAGGGGGCCAGCCCCCCACCACTCATTACAGGTTCGATAAATGCAGTTATATGGTTAAGATATATAAATATTATATTAAAGTCATAGAGAGCATGAGAGATAAAAGAGAGATTGAAATAATGGAGTCAGACACATTTCATGGTAGTATGCTCACCTCAGCCCTGCTTGGTCATCCATGTGGAGAGGGGGAGCGGGGGAAGGAGGACAAGGAGAAAGGTAACAGGGGAGAGAGGACTGGAGAGGAAGGGGGAACCAATGAGAGGCCAAGAGGGGAGCCTGAAAGAGCTCTTTATTGCTAACCCAGGACGATATATCTTTGGGGGGAGTGCCAGCCCACTAATTACAGGTAAAGTCATATGTCACAGGAAGGGGTTGCACTATAGGTTATACAGCAATGAGAGGGGTACAATCTAGGGATATACACGTACTAGGAAGAGGAGGGATTGGGGGTATACATGTGATAAGATGGACAGATCCTAGATTCAGGATGGCAGCCTAACTTTGGATGTCACTGAGCCAGTTTGATCTGTTCTCTGGATCTCCATAGAAACCATTATCAGCAGGGTGTAAACCCCACCTAAAGGAACCAAGCTAATGGTCACAAGCCTTTAGGGAGAAGTAGCCCATTGTCCTTAGCAGCAGGGAGCAGGCCTACCCATGATCTGGCAACTGACTGCCTTCAGGGAGGTAGCTTGACAATCATATATTATTAGCTGCAAGCAGTGTCCTAAATCTTAGTATTTGGGGGAGAGGACTTGGGAGAAATCTTTCTGTTTCCCACATGGGGGAGCCTCGCCTTTCTTGTCTCTTGCTCTTTGATGATCAGACCAGTGTATGGCTGCCTTAGCTTGTTCTCTGCCTCAATTTGCAAGCTACACTACCTGTTGGACACCTAACCAGTGGACTGTGTCTCTGTAGTTTGAAGTTCCTTCAAGACCTGCTTTGCCATTACTGGAGTATACATTGCTTGAGCTGGGGACTGTCAGACCCTGTCATCTGGCTGACTGTTGGTGACCTGTCTTGCTGTTTGCTGCCTGTGTCTGGATAGCCTGAATTGCTCTACAGAGGACTAACCGGCAGCCCTCAAGGTTTGATGGACTGCCAGTGTATTAGCTGTCTCATGGAAGTAAGTTGCAGTGAGCCATTTGTACTACTTTATAGATTAATTAACTGTTTATTTCTTATGTTATATATCTATCTATATAAATATATATATAATCACTAGTGTCCTGGTTTTGTTTCTGTAGAGAACCCTGTCTAACATAGGCATCAAGATTTGAGGAAAGCTTATTAACGCGTGATACAACAATCTTGCTTGTTGAAAGTGAGGAGGACTTGAAGCTCTAATTGATGAAGACCAAGGATTTCAGCCTTCCTTATCTATTACAACTCATGTAAAGAAGACAAGGATTCACACAAATGGACTGATAAGTACCATTACAATAAATGTAGAAAAGCTTGAACTTGTTAAGGATTTTATCTTGCTTGGATCCACAATCAAAGTTCACAGAAGCAGCAATCATGAGTTCAAAAGATGTCTTGCATTATTAGGTAAACCCGCTAGACAGGACCTGTTTGGAATATTGAAGAGCAAGGATGTTACTTTGAGTGCACCCGAGTCAAGCCATAGTGTTTTCAATCACCTCATATGCATAAAATAATTGGACACTGGATAAGGAAAATAAAAGAAGTATCAATGCATTTGAGTTATGGTGCTAACAAAGAATACTTAAAGTACCATGGACTGCCAAAAGGACAAAAAAAATCTGTATTGAGATATGTACAGTATAGCCAGAATGCTCCTTAGAGACAAAGACGGCAAGACTTTATCTGACATACTTTGGACATGTTCTTAGTAGAAATCAGTCCCTGGAAAAGGACACCATGCCTCATAAAGTAGAGGAGCAGTGTTCTCGTTAGGTTTTTGTGCCAAAATAGCACCTGTAGGAACTTGTAGGTGGAATTTAGCTTGTCAATCAAGTCACAGCATGATGACCTCGTGTGGAGGTACTACCAAGGTACCTCCTGAGGCTGACGCCTTCCTCTTTCTACCTACTAGTCAGACCAAGGCGCTGCCTGAATTAGCTGCCCTGCATTTACACATGTAATGTGCTACCTGGAGCTGAGCCACCCTGTACTGTGATGGACCCTGTGGCGCTTCCTTGCCGTTCCACTCCGCACTGCTGCCCCACCTTGCCATGTCTGCTGTCTGTGGGACAACTCTGCTCATCTTGTCACCATGCCAGATGCCACACCTCCTGCCAGCCACTTCTCATCTGCACACCTTGAGGTTCCACCTTGACCTGCTTCCTAGGCCTCAGGCTAGCAGCTGGTGTAAGTTGGAAGGACCTTCAGTATATTAACTCCCAGGAAAGTGAGTTGGACTGAGCTCTCTTCATTTTGCTATATAGACCTATTCTTTATATATATATATATACAATTATAAGTGTCCTGGTTTTAGTTCTCTAAAGAACCCTGCCTTAACTCCCCCTTCCTCCTTTGAGGGAGACGAACAACAGAAGCATAGGTGAAGGGAGACAGAGGTCCATGTAAGATATGAAACTAATAATAATTTATAATTTATCAAAGGTTCACGAGGGTAGGTGGGCAGGGAAGGAGGGAAAAATAGGAGGACACCAAGGGCTCCAATAGAAAGCAAATGTTTGGAAAACAATGATGGCAACATATTTACAAATGTGCTTGATCCAATTGATATAGTGATTGCTATAAGAGCTGTGAGAGCCCCCAATAAAATGATCGTTTAAAAAAGAAAAAAAGAAGAAGAACCCTGCCTAACTCAAGCAGCAAAAAGGAGGAAAACCTAGGACAAGATGGATTGACACAGTGGCTGCCCATTAATATGGATTCAAGCATAAAGATAATTTTGAGGATGGCATAGGACTTGGCAGTCCTTCATTCTGTGGTACAGAGGGTGGCTGAGTTGGAATAGACTCATGCCACCTAACAACAACACCAAGAGACTAAGATGCAGCAGACCCCATTGAGATCTGCTGTAAGTACAATATTGATTTCAAAGCTTTAGTACTAACAACAAAAACAGTAAACTACTACATTAATAACAGGGTTTATGTTTTGAATACAGTTAAATTTAGTTCAATCAAATATATAATAAATTTAATTCACATTTCTCGTTAGTTTTCCTCATGTGGCTACTTGAAGATTTAAAATGATAAGATTATATTATATAATGTGACTCACATTGTTTCCTTAATGTGCATCTTAAAATAAATCCTGAGAGCTTGAAAGAATTAAGGAATCTCCCCTAAATCAAGGTCCTGCCAGAAAGTGTTAACTCAGTTTCCAGGCAACCCCCAGCCCCAAATAGCTGGAATTGTGTGATGTAAATTCACTTTCAAAAGATGACTTTTCCATCATGAAATAACACTTGTAGAGACAAGAAGGTTTCTTGATATCTCCCCCCACCTCCCCACCTTCCTTTCTTGAAGATTACACGTAATAAGGAATGCTGGAGAACCACTTCTTGAAGATTTTGTAAGAATATTCAATTCATAATAAAATATGTGTCAGTAGTATTGTGTAGCCATCTAAAACTGGCTTTGTTATGGGTTTGCCTTTGATGTGGAGATATGAGACTTAAAAAATCCCTCTTAGAGCATTTTTAGAAAGCATATATTCTAAAGCAATATTCATATGAAAGCAATGCTGTAAAAAATTGAAACATTAGCAAATGGTTTGAACTATTAAAAGGCTATCAGACCACTAAAATGAACAATGAACAAGAGATGTCTTTGAAGTAGGGAGAGGGAGAATGGATTTCAACTGGTATAGAGATGGGGGAGGCTCTTCTTTTTCAACAGCTTTAGATATATTTCTGTGAGTACAGTATTTCAAGAAGCAAGAAAAGCCATATGAAATATTTCATTTTGAGGAGCTACCAACTATTTATAGTGGCTGCCCTATATAACATTTCCGATGGCAATGAAAGAGGGTTCCAATTCCTCCACATGCCGGACAATACTGTTAGTTCTTGTTTTAGATACTTATGTATTTATAATAGTAATCCTAGTGGGTCTCTGACGAGGGTCCCTAAAGTGATTTACCATTGTGCTTTAATGTGGATTCAGTGTCTTTTCATGTGCATTCTGGCCATTTGTATGTTTTCTTTGAAGAGATGTTAGTTCTTTTTTTTGAGGGTTGGAGTTCTTTACATATTGGGGAGATTCCTCACTGCCATCGGGCCAGTGGATGCCGACTCAGAGTGACCCTACCTGGGACAGGGGAGAACTACTCCGGAGAGTTTCTGAGCCGGTAACTCTTTCTAGGAGCCGCAGGTGGTTTCAAACTGCTGACCTTTGGGTTAGCAGCCCATTGGGTCATCACCACTGCCCCACCTGGGCTATGAATATCAAAGACTTTCCCCAGCCTGAATGCTGTCTTTTCCCCTCTTCATGATGTCCTTCGATACATGCACCAGTGTTTGGTTTGGTTTTTGATAGAGGTCAGTCTGACGGGCTTTGTCTTTGTCTTTTGTTACCCGGGGTTGTGGTGGCATGTCTTTGAAGCGTGGCTCTTTTCTTGAAGCAGATGAAGGGAAAGCTGCCTCCATCTTCCGCTGTTGGATTTCCCACCGAGACTCTCCCTCCTCCCTCAGCGTATGAAAGCGGCTCTCGTGGCTTCGCTAACAGCTGCGGAAGTGCTGTGACCTATAGCGGTGGGAGCCCAATTTGATCATCTCAGGTGTCCACAAAAACTACGGTCTTCCAAAGCAACCGCACTCGCTTGGCTGTGGGAGTGTGCAGGCAGGATGTCAAGCACAGGAGGAATGAGAAACGTGGCGGGTACATGTCAGCATTTAAACAGGATGACACGTTAACTGCTTGGCCTAGGGCAAAAGCTCTCTCAGTTTGCCCCCTTGGTTCAGCTGTGAAATCCAAGTCCACTGCTAAAACTGAGAGGACTGTCAGGCCAGCCTGCCGGGCCTGGCGTGCAACACATCAGGAATCATTCAGCACTCAGCCGCTGGGAGAGGGGAGGTCTCTGCCAAGTCCCAGTGTTTGATACTCCTCTCTACCCAGCAGTGGCTGGTTCTTTCCTTGGGCCTCAGCCACAGTCCAGGGAGTGGAACTGGCATGGCAGGGACAATGCAAACACTGCTTTAACAAGCTCCTGCTGTGCACTGGCCTGCACCATTAGCAGTTTTGAAGAATGGATCCTTTAGCAACGAAGAGGATACAGGGAATGACTCATTCACACAACTGCAAAGCCTGTCGTGGGATTGAAGTTATAAACAAACACATTCAAGTAAGCAGAACGTGGTTGAGAACACTTGCTTCTATTGAGATTTTTCTGCAGCATCCAAAATTTAAGTATATGGATTCTAGAGCTCCATTCATTGGTAGCACAGTAATTACATGCTGGACTGCTACCTACAAGGTACAAAGTTCAAAACCACCAACTGTTCATCAGCAGGAAAGATGAGGTTTTCTCTTCCCATAAGGAGTTATGGTCTCACAACCCACAGGGACAGTTGGAGCCTGTGCTGGGAGGCCTATGAGGGTTGTTAGAAGTCGGAATTGGCCCGAGAGCAATGAGGTTGAGCACTCCATTGGGTGTGGAATTTAAGAAACAATAGTGCACCACTTCCGGACAGAGCTCACTGTGGTTGCCTGAAGCCAACTGGGCATCCATTATCTAAAATGTAAGATAATCAGTGGATTGGGGGTGGTTATAGAAGATAGGGATTAAGATACATTGGGTGTCTCAGACATGTGGAAGCCACCTCAAATCCCTTCTAAAACAAAAGAAAACAAAACAAAAACAAACTCATTGCTATTGGGTCAACTCAGACTCCTAACAACCAGGTAGAGCAAAATAGAACTATCGCAAAGGCTGTGCAGGGTTAGAATAGTTATAGTAGCCCCTTTTGACAGCAGTAATTAAAGCGCTCATCTGTGAACCTACGAGTCAGTGGTTCATGCCTGGCAGCTGCTACAGGGAAGAAAAAATGAGGCTTAAAGACTTAGTCTCAGAAACTCAGTGGCAGAGGGTTTAGTTTGGGAGTGGAGCCATGATCATTACAAGAGAAGACTGTCTTCTCGTTCTCCAGTGGATCAAATGGTGGGCTCTAACGGCCAGTTTTTAGTTTATGAGCCCAGCACTTACCATTACACCACCAGGGCTCCTACAATACCATATATAAAATCTCCTTCTGATAATCTCTATTCCTTCATCCACAATCTTCTCTGGATTAGATCTGTGATTTCAACAAATCCTTCTCGTGGCATTATTTCAGCACTCCTTTTTTCTCTTTTTTTAATTGGCTGCTTTATTCTAAAAGATTACCGGGCTCCTTTCTGTTTGTGGCAATCTGATTTTGGGCATGTAGTCAGTCTAAGGATTAAAAATCATCCTTTCTTTCCCTTGCCTCCGGAGTTGTCTGGCAATATATTTCTTTAAAGTCACCTCTTTGCATTTGAGAGCAAATTTTATTACAACAGAGTCCTGGGTTTTGTTTTGCTTTGAGGTTGAAATAAAAACAAAAATGGCCATTTAGTGGACATTGTGCAAAGTTTTGAATGCTAAAGAGAGGTTAGCTATTTAGTATTTAAAATAGATGCGAATGTGTTTACAGTCAATATGTTTTTCAATTCTGCATAAATATTGTTCCAAAAGATCAAAAAGTTGGATGCATTGTGTTGTATTAGTCTCTTAGAAATTCTAAGACATGATTTACCCAATTAATAAGAAGCTCCTTCACTTCAAGTATTTGAAAGGGAATATTTGTGGTCAACAAGGCGAGTCAGCTATCAGTTACTTACGTATTAGGGATGGTCTCCTCATTTATTGTGTGAAAGTTCTCCGTAGCAGACATTTTTATATTCCCATGCACAATATTTATCTTCTCAAGGCTCAACTAATTCAACAAGCCAGCGTAACCTTTAAATAGTGTTCTTTTTTCTATCTCTTGGAAAACAATTTAAGAGGTTCCACTATATTAGTGGGATTTTTCCTTTTTTTCCCACTCTTCAAAAGATTTTTTTTGTTTCGTCTTCTTTTTTCCCCCTTCCAGCTACCAAATGTGCTCATTACGGGCCTGTCAGCTACCCAGGGGAGGAGGCTCCCTCTATTTCAGCAGGTATGAATGGCCCCAGCGGCTTGAATCTCCAGAGTTCACTCTTCGGTTATTACAGTCATTAGGAGGAAGTAGGGTTAAAAGAAAGCAAACCTTCATTTATAATGGTGTCATATGTAAGTAACCCATTTATTTCTCCAATGGGTTTTATGTTTTTCAATACCTTTTCAATTTTTCTTTTAGAATATTTCTAAAGAAAAGCTTCTAGTGTGGAAAATGAAGACTAAGCAAAAACCATGACAACAGCATAAAAACACTCATTCAGAATCCAAAGTAGTTTGATTCTGAGGCAATTAGCACAAGCAAGTGCAGGAAAGCCATTCATCCTTAAAGAAACCAAATCCTTTTGAATATCATTGTCAGTTTACGGAATGTCTTTTTTTCCCCTCACCTAGTCTGAAGCGTATTTGATGAGCCAAGATTACCCTTTGGCACAGTACAAAAGGAATGTAAGTTTGAGAATGTAGAGGGCTACACGATAGGACCAGTAAAGGTTACAACATGCATCTTCTGAAGCTGTAGTAAAAAGTCTAATAGTATATTCGCACAAGCCTGAAAGCTCAATCAATGAATTCATGTTAATGCAACGTCTCTTCTATTTCATGCACTCTCTTTTATTGTTGTTGAAAAATATACAGCAAAACATAGACCAGTTCAATAGTTTCCACACGCACAGTTCTGGGACACTGATTGCACGGCTCAAGTTCTGCTGCCATTCCTGAGTGATCCCTCCTCCTACTATACACTGATATACACTCACTGCTTCCTAAGGCTCCTATCTCATCCGTTAAGTTACTGCTCTCAGTTTGATTTCATACAGATAGATTTTAAAAGTGCAGAATCCAAAAGGCCGGCAAACTTTACTAGGTAAGCTAAACTATTGTTTGTTTGTTTTACTAATGTTTGGTTTTAAGAAGGCTCCAGAGAATATTTTTTGTTTAAGGCCTAAAGATGATCTCAGGGCAATAGTTTTGGGGATTTTAGACTCCATAGGCCCAGAAAGTCTAGGAGAATTTGAAATTCTGATCTGTATTTTCCCTGGTTGGTCAGGATGCTTCTAGAGAAACTTTGATCGAAACCTTCAGGAATTATACGAGGGCACCGGCCACCAGCCAGTTCTGATCAGGCAGAGGATACATTCATTCATGGAGGAACTTTCCAACATTTCTCCTCCTGGTTTTGCCTCTTCTCCTCCATTTGCTCTGGGCAAATTATTGTACCTTGAATGGCCATTCGCAAGTTTTCAGATCCCAGGCATTGCGCAGAAACTGGAGGTAGAACTTCTGTTCTTGACAGGTTATTAGAGTAAGTAACTGGAACGCTTCCTGAAACCATAACCCTAGATCTCCAAAGGGTGAAACCAAGGCCCACGGGGTGTTTGGCTGTCCATTAACAGCCTGAGCAGCCCTGCCGCCGCAGCAGCAACGTCTTTTTCTTCCCAGTCATTGTTCTAAATATATCTATCACACATCTTTTGCCTTTTCAACTTGGTACAGGTGTGCAATTTATTGAAAGCAATTACACTAATTAGCTGTACAACTTTGTTGTTGTTAGGTGCCGTTGAGTCGGCTCTGACCCATAGCGACCCTATGCACAACAGAACAAAACACCACCTGGCCCTGCACCATGCTCACAATTATCTTGATGCCGGAGCCCATTGTTGCAGCCACGGTGTCCGTCCATCTCCTTGAGGGCCTTCCTCTCTTTTGTGGCTCCTCCACTTTACCAAGAGTGATGTTCTTCTCCTGACAACATGTCCAAAGTATGTGAGATGAAATCTTGCCATCCTTGTCTCTAAGGAGCACTATGCCCATACTTCTTCCAAGACAGATTTGTTTGTCCTTTTAGCAGTCCATGGTACTTTCAGTATTCGCCAACACCAGAACTCAAATGCATTGATTCTTCTTCGGTCTTCTTAAATGTGATTTTATATCTCCATAGCTATACCCATTTTTTTGAGAAGCTGAAAACCCAAATGTTAAAATTAGCTGCAAGTTCACCCATTGAATCCATTGCTCTCAAGTTGATTTAAACTCATACCAACCCTATAGGATAGAGTAGAACTGCTGATCAGGTGGTCCAAGGCTATTAATCTTCACAGAAGTTGACCACTACAACTCTCCCCATAGAGTGGCTGGTGGGATTAAACCAGCAACCGTCAGTTATTAGCCAAATTCTTACCATTGTGCCACCAGGGTTTCAACTCAAAGTGTAAAATATCCTCAAACTGTGAGTCTAGGTGGCATAATGATTATGTGTTGGGCTGTGATCCACACAATATCCTAAAACTCATCAACCTTAGAACCATGAAGAAATATATTTCAAGGATTCTCCAACAAGGTCACCCGTGTCCTGTTCTAGAGTACAGGGGTGAGTTAAGGGAGAAGACATTCAGCTCAGCCTAATTCATGATACTTCAGATAATTCTAATGATTGGATCATACCATCATATAATTTTTGAATCTAAAGAAATCCCACACACTAGATATGTTAGGCATCTTTAACCTGGAGTTTATAACCTCCTGAATGTATAAGCAAAGTTATTTATAGACATGTTCATATTTATAAGAATGGTATCCTTGGGTTTTATGAGATAGTACTATAAAGGATGTATAGCCCAAGACAATGTAGAAGTTATTCATCTAGCTCATTCTCCATCTTGGTGAGAACTTGCTGTGTAGTAGGATAGTATTTTTCCTAATGTTCAGCATAATCCATGAAAGAATGATCACTTTACATATATTCAATTCCTGTTGTGTGACATTCTCCACATAGAGTTGCT
>NW_022111373.1:67282069-67283134 GCF_000313985.2 Echinops telfairi | reverse complement strand
ACCTTCCTACCCTGTCTCAGCCTGAATCCAGTTGTTCACTCACAACCAACAAGAGCTTGTTATTGGGCTAGTCTATTTACTCATGTCATTCCTAGAAATTGCTGTCCTATTATTCCAATTGATTCGCCGCAGCTTCCTCTCTCCTAAGAGTATTCACTTTGTTAGATAAAATGATTGCATCAAGTGATTGTATAAAATGGAATCAAAGGATTTTATGTCTTGTATTGATGCCTTCTTCTTCTGGCAAATGTGCACTATTTCCCTTTGGGAATCTCACCCTGCTGCACAGGATAGCAAGCTCTCCTATGATTCAGCTAGGTTAGGCTCATCAGAGTGTCTGTTTCCCCCTACGGGAGTCATTGGTTTAGTCCAAACCCTTACTGAAATATGAAGGAATTTGTTTGCTGGAGAAGCTTTTACCTCCTTTTTATTAGGAGCTATGTAAGAGACCTTTTCTTTGCTCTTAACTATGTGGCTATGGAAAAGTCTGGATGTGCTGCAGCCATTCGTGCTCTGGTGAGAGGCACGAGAGTGGGACAAAAGGCCAACTCCAGAGGACAGTGCTCAGAAAAGTGGTTAGCAAGCGCCCGAGCTCTATTCACAGTGTAAACTTCTTGGTCAAGGCACATTGGAATCTATCAATGACTCAGGATTATTTATCTGTATTAGGAAATATATTCCCTTCATTTTATTTAATTAATAATTTTATTGGGAGCTCTTACAGATAACTATCCCAAATTAAGTTAGATCAAGAATAATTGTAAAATTGCTGACAAAACAATTTCTTTCTTCTTGAACTCTTTGATAAAAGATGAAGGGTAACACTTTCACTAACTAGAGTCTGAACTCGTTCTAGAAAATGGAGTTAGTATAATCTGGTATAAGCACAATGGAAAAGAATCAGAATAATAGCAGTTTCAATTTGACCAATTAACTGTATCTCTGAAATACTTTGGGCCCTCAGTATTACAGTAAGGAGAGGGAACTGTATTTTTGGTTTCTAGACATCGTAGTGCCAAAGTTCCCTCAAATGAAGTACAATGCATAATGTAAGGAATTGCTACT
>NW_022111373.1:67261597-67279884 GCF_000313985.2 Echinops telfairi | reverse complement strand
AAGCTGCAGATTCAAAAGCCATCTTTTGAAATAAATTCTTCTCGGGGGAGGGGACATGTGCTCTTTATCTGACCATGGGTAGACTACTTAACATCGCTGTATTTCATGCTCCTCATCTAGAATCAAAATAATTACTGCATTAAATCTGTTTAATTGAGTAGTTTACACAAATCAGAAATTGAATTAGAAGCCTCCAACACAGTGCTTGATGTGTAGTGAATAATCATGCCAGGGGTTAACTGTGATTAAGATTCTTCATAAAACTCTTTGAGCTAGCAATCTTCAAAGAAGTGTCATAAAACTTTCTCCCCTTCTGTTTTCTTATGGGATGCACCTCAATTAGGTGTTACACCCAGGAGTAGAGGATAAAAGGACAAGTTATTAAACCGTTTCTATGATCTCAATTACCGCTAATTTAATCTAACTCTTGGTAGGGTAGAATAAAATGGTTTCTGTAAGTCTGTTATATCAAAGAGTGTAAATGGACTGTCAAAGCAAGTTGGAAGGGATTACAAGAAACCTTTGATTCTCTTTCATATGCTCGTTTCTCATTATAAAAAGGTGACCTAAGACTTATCTAGAAACATCGGGACAGTGTGAGTAATCTTCCAAGAAGATTTTCCTCATGAAAAAATTTGTGTATACACAAACCACTTGACACACAAAAATAATAATTATGACTTTTCAAGTAGAGTTAGATGAAATGTTAACTATAGCTCTGTTGTAGTTTTCTAGTCCTGCTGGTGTAGTGAGTTTTGTATTGAGTTTGTAACCATAAGTTAACTGTTCAAGTCCACTACCTGCTCCCTGAGAGAAAAATGAGGGTGCTTGATCCTGTAAAGAGTGAGTCAGAATCACCCGACAGTAGCAGATTTTGTGTTTGGAAGAGCATCACTTAGCTGATGCTTCCCTTCATTTAGTTGCCCCTGGCATCGAGGTTAGGAGTTGGACGGCTAACTGCAAAGTTAGTAGATAGAAACCAGGAGCTACTCCTCAGGAGAAATATGAGTTTCTAATGTCATAAAGGGTTATAGTCTTGGAAATTCACAGGTGCAGTTCTACCCTGGCCTATAGGGTTGATATGAGTTGTAATTGAGTAAACATTCTTAATTAGTTTTTTTGACTTAGTTAGTAAATGGGAAGCACTTGTCTAGTCACCTGTTCGGAAGCATATTATCAAAAGGAACATGACATTGTGAGCTCTTGCGGTATACTCTGGTGAACATAAAATAATGCTCTATAATAACGTTTTTCAATTGGGAGAGTTCGAATTCTGTATAATTGGGTAATTTTGAACAACAGAAACAAAATATGGTGACTTGAAGCAAAAAGATAAACAAGGAATTTATAAGTTACTGGTATGCTTTTAAGATTTTATGATTATCTCGCCAAAATCATTTAATGTATTTATTCATACAAACCAGATAGCAAGTCTCCGGGGCAATGAAATGGATTATCTTGGTTGGCGAGCTATCACCCGCAACTCAATGCATTAACTGCATGTGGATGGCTGTTCTCACAGAAGGAGGAAAATGATCTATACAACAACTGGACAGGCAGCTGAGTTCCAAGCAACTTATGCTTGCAACCAAGTTGCTTTCATACTTGACCTGTACCAGGGAGAGCAACAGATGACAAGAGCCCTCTTCTGACCCAAGTGTGCCCCTATGAGAAATGTGGAGTGACTGATTCCCATGTACTAGCCCATCTTTTGTTCTTCACATCCCAAAATTCTTCTCTTTATCACGTTATGCTACTGGTATTGACTCTGAACCCTGCCCAAAGACAGTTCGGAAGGTTACATCTTTGAAAGTTACAAGTATTAAGAGACTAGAGATAACATTAGAGTAGATTTATCCAAAATGTCTGAATTTATTCCAACAAACCAGTTAGGGTATTAATTGCTAAAATTCTCAGAAAACAATTTTGAAGGACTTTAACTTTTGTTCCAGAATGTGTGTCCTGTGGTTAGGACATCTACAAAATAAAGTGTGCTCCTTTTTTAAATTTCACATTTATTTGCTTTTAGTAAATCTTTTGAGGTATGAAAGTGAAAAGGGAATAGCATATCGATTCAGGGTATCTCACAAATATGACAATATCACTGACATTATTCTGGAAATAATAATAATACAAGAACTTTTTCTTTCCTACTATGGAATCTAAGTCTCCAAATATTTATGTGATTTAATCCTCACTTTCCAAGTATCTATCTGAGCTTCACTGAGGGGAATGACAAAGTATATTTATTGGTAATTTTTGTGTGAGGGTTTTTAGTTACTGTGGGAATCTTGGTGGAAGACAGGGGTTTCTTTCCCTGCAAACATAAAAAGGGCCAGATACTTTTTTCACTTCCCCCTTTGGCAGTCAGGGTGCTAGCACAGGTGTGACTTGGCAAATAGGAATTGGTTTGGGATAAATTAAAATATTAGTCCCAATTCTTCACTTGATCCTGTGTTCATGTTGTTTTTCACTTTATTTCACAGCTGTTTTTACTACAGGTGGAGTCTTCCTGGCATCTCGATCTTGGCTTTGCCCTATGACTTGCTTTGGTCAATGGAGTACTAGCAAAAGTGATATTGCAGACATTTGAAATGGACTTACACATCTTGATTTGCCATCTGAGCTTCTGCCCTCATCATGACAATTAGTGCCAGGTAGCCTGCTGATCTCTTGCACGCCTGTAACAATTTTTCATCCTATTGTGGCTTGTGTTTCTGGGATGCTGGGAGCCATGCTATTGGTGTTTCAAATAGCAGCAGGGTCACACATGGTGGGCATGTTTTAGTAAATCTTATAGGCTAGAAAAACTAGAAAGAAGGAATAGGCAGCCCACTTCTGAAAAATTATCTACAGAAAACTATGAAGAACAGGAATATTGTCAGATAGAATGTTGGAAGATGAGCCCTTCAAGTTCAAAGGCATTCAAAATACAACTGAGGAAGAGCTATCTCCTCAAAAGAGATGCGACCCTAATGATGTCAAAGAACAAAGCTTTCTGGGCCTTAATTTGATGATGTGGCACAACTAAAGGTGAAGATAAACATCTTAAACACCCATTAATAATTGGAACATGAAATGTACAAAGTATGAATACAGGAAAATTGGATGTCATAAAAAATTAAATGGAATAAAGATATCCTAAGTATTCTTTAGCTGAAATGGACTGATATCGGACATTTTAAATTTGACAATTAAAAGTTTTACTACTTGCTGAAGATCATTCAACAGTTACAGCAGTACACTGACAAAGATGCCAGAGGTTCAGGACAGATTCAGAAGAGGACATGGAATACAAGATATAATTGCTTATGTCAGATGGATTTTCACTGAAAGCACAGACACCAGAATGTTTACTTGTGTTTTATTAACTATGCAAAGTCATCAACTGTGTGGATCATAACAAATTATGAAGACCTTTGAGAAGAATTCCAGAACACATCAATATGCTCATGCAGAACTTGAAAATGGATCAAGAGGCAATTGTGTGAACATAACAAGGGAAAACTGCATGATTTAAAATCAGGAAAGGTTGTATCCTCTCACCATAGTTATTAAATCTGTATGCAGAGCAAATCATCAGAGAGTTTTGATTATATAAAGAAGAAAGGGGCATCAAATTTCTAGGAAGGTGAATTAACATCCTATGATATGCAGATGATACAACTTTACTTGCTAAAAGTGAGGAGCACTAAAAGAATTTGATGATGAAGATCAACGGTTCATTATGGATTAAAACTCAATATAAAAAAGACCCAAATCCTCAAAACTAGACCAATAAGTAACACCATGATAGGTGGCGAAAACGTTTGAGTTGTCAAGGATTTAATCTTGCTTGGATCCATAATCAATGCTCAAGAAAGCAGAAGTCAAGAGATCAAATGATGCGTTATTTTGGGGTAGATCTGCTGCACGAGACCACTTCAGAGGGTTGAAAAATCAGGGAGGCTACCTTGAAAACTAAGGTGAACCTGACCTGTGCTGCGGTGTATTCAATTGCTTCAGATGCATGTGTAAGTTGGACATTGAAGACTGAAGACTGAAGAAGAATTGATGCATTTCAACTATGGTGACGGTGAGGAATATTGAAAGCACCATGGACTACCAAAAGAACAAACAAATCTGTCTTGATTGGAGTATGGCCAGAATATTCCCCAGAGACAAGATGGTGAGACTTCATCTTACATATGTTGGACATATTGTCAGGAAAGACCACTTCTGGGGAAGGACATCATGCTTGGTAAAGTAGAGGGACAGAGAAAGAGAGGAATGACCTCAGTAAGATAGGTTGACATAGTGGCTGCAATAGGTTCTAGCACAGGAACAATTGTGAGGATGGCAAAGGACCAGGCAGCGCTTTGTTCTGTTGTGCATGGGGTCGCTACGGTCAGAACCAACTTGATGGCACCTTAAAACAGCATGTTTTTCTATGTCATTCTATAAATGACACATTTAAGAGGAATGGAGCTGGATTCATTCAAGGTCTATCTTGAAGTACAATGCTGTATCTGATAGGCTAGTATCAATATACTTCTTTCTTTGATTGAGTTCTCTAGAGAAGCAAAGCCATTGAAGCTTATATATGTATATATAAAGAAAAGTTTATATCAAGAAAACAGCCCACACAATTGTAGAAGTGGAAAGGTCCAAGTCAAGGCAGATTCCAAGTTTTTAGGTCTGATGTTAGACTGGAGGCTTCTCCTGTCTCATCCAGCTGTAAGGGCCGATTAACACAAGATTTACAGGAAGACCAAAGGCTTGTGGCTACCGAGGTGAATGAATCCGAGGTCACCATGCCAGATGTCAGGTTGTTGATGACTGCCTGGATTGGTAGGCAACATTGCAGATCATTGACTCAAGTCCAAAGAAACTGAGGACCATAAGGCAGATGGAGAATCCAGATTTCTCATTCTCTCTCTCTCTCTCTCTCTCTCTCTCTCACACACACACACACACACACACACACACACACACACACACACGAAGCTTTCCCAGTGTCATTTTAGGTTGGAAGTAGGCCACATCCATAAAGAAACATCCTTGCATTGGATTGCATCAGGGCTGTTCCCTGAGTAATGTTGTTATACACCATCCTAAATTACTTACATCTGATCAGAGGCTCATAGCAGATCCCATTATAGATGTAATTACATAATGGTTTTAATTGCTAAGCCACTAAGATCCTGCACCCACTCTGGCTGGTGAACCTTCCTCTAAGCCCAAAATTTCTAATTCAATTCAATGGTCACAGGTTTTTTGTTTGTTGATATATTTTATATCTCTTTACCTGTGCATTTATGTGTGATAGGTTTTGTGTCAACTTGGCTGGATCAGGATCCTCAGTAGTGTGGTAGAAAGACCTCACCCATAAGATACAAGTCATGGCCTATTGACGTCTCCTTGGGGATGTGGCCTATTTTATATCTTTAAATAGACTGTGGAGAACCGGCTCTCCCTTTCTCTCTCACCCTCTCTCCCTCTTATTCCTGCTGGCGTGGGTCCTGCATCTGGTCTCTTGGAATGTGTGCGATAGCCTATGATATTGCCTGCCAATCCTAGGGCCTATATAGCATTTGATCTGGTGATTTGACTCTATGTCCACTGGCCTGTAATCTTCCAGCTTACTGACTTCTTGGGCTTCTCAGTCTCAGGCAGAAACATGAGTCAGGGAAAGCTTCCAGCATATTATCTGATGCATGAACTTGAAGCAAACTAGACTTGACCACTTCTACAACTGTGTGAGCCATTTTTCTTAATATTAACTCCTCTCTTTTTATATATAAGTGTTACTGGTTTTGCTTTTTAAGAACTCCTAGCTATGTTAGTCTGGGTGGGGCTTATCTTTTCAGAGCCTTCTCTGCAGGAGTTTCCTAAGCCTATTTAAGGATCCAGTTTTAATGGCTGAAGGCAAGTGGGCTTACAAGCTTTCTATTTTCATACTTCCCATAATTATTTCTTTCAACCATTATATCAATAACAATAAGCAGAAGAAATTAGTATAAACAGAATACAATCAGATACTAAACTCAATTTTAAAACAGTCAAATTCAGCCCTTATCTAGCTTATCTTAATCTTATCTAAACTATTCTATTTATACAAAAATATGGGATTAGGCCTCTTAGAGTATCAAGCCAGATCCAGGCTTTCTGTCAGCCATTTTGACCTTCTGTCAGCCATTTTCTTGAAGCAGCATGGTTTCTGAGAAATTCAAATGGTGATTTCTACCCGAGCTCAAAATACACATTAACAACTTTCATTTTGGCCATTTTGCACAGGAATAACCAAAGAGTACAACCAAACATAATATTCAAAGTTTTAATGTCCCTTATTCTTTTCAGAAAACAATCGCGTAAACAGTGTGGCTTTATCTGACCTCTGGCTAGCCAAAGAAGAAAAACCACCATGAGGGAGAGGTCAAACAAACACCTACTCTCCATCTTATGATTTGTTTCTCCAGTACCCCACTCCCAAGGTACCATAATGTATTAGTCCGGATAGACTATAGAAAAAAAATCATAGAAACTCATATGTGTATAAGAGAATTTTATATAAAGGGTAGCTGTACATTAAGAAAGCATTCCAACCCAGTCCAGTCCAATACCAATCTATAAAGTCCTCTTCAGATTCACCAAATATATGCAATGATGCTGAATGTAGGATGATCACAGGCCTTTGGATAGAAAGTCTTTGGATCCAGTGGCGTTGTAAGCATCTTAGCGCTGGCAGGGGTCTCCACATGGCTTCTCCAGCACCCAGGATTGCATCAGGGTAGGTCCATGTGGCTTCTCCTCAGGGATGAGACGCAGGAAGGGAGCAGAGAGAGAGGATGTCTCCTGCCTACAAGGAGGAAATACCGGATTTCCCAGAATTCTCAGGAGAAGGCTATGTCCATACAGAGACCTCATTGGCTATGATCCAATTGACAGACTAGACTCCACCCCTTCACTCTTAATCAAAAATGACACCAGATTATGTAACTACCACACTATGTGTATGTATACACATAGTGTATACATATGTATACTAATACAATATGTATACTAATATTCATACAGATATATACATAACTTTTTATAGTATGGGATTATGCTCCATAAAGTATTTTTCAGGGTGTATTTTCTCAGATAACAGTATATTTTGCATACAATTGCATGCAAACATACTTAAATGTACATTTTAATAGTTGTATAAATGGCATTTTGCAGAAAAAGCAAATAAATAAATACCATCCAAATTTTCTAAATATTCATCCCTCTCAGCATCCAATATAAAGGAGCTATAGCTCCCTGAATGAGAGAAAAACTGGAAACAAATGAGTTAGTACAATAGATGGTCCATGCCATTCAAGTATAGCAGGAGCGCTTTGCTCAGTCTGAGTGTTCTAATGGCAGGTCTCCAGCCAAACTCTTATCTCTGCTGTTCTTTTGTCACTGGTTGCCACAGCCACTCACTCAGGCTAAGGGACAGTGTTTTCACGCTGAGGACTTTAAAGATATAATTGTCCTTTTCCCTCTTGCTCAGTGTCCTGCAATGTTTAATAGACCCAGACTGGAACATAGTATTTCACTAATGATTGTCCCACAGAATGTGTGTGCATACTTCATTTGTAGACTTACAGCAACAGGAGGGAGCAGTTACTTAAAATACATTGTGACATTCCACTAAAGTATTAATGGCAAGCTTTTTAAAAGGCTGATTTCAGCTACAGGTATTTGCAAGTGCCCCTAAAATTATTGGAACAATCAGAGCTTTTTGTGTGATTTAGTCATCTTTTGAACAACAAAAAAATCTATTCATGAAAAATTGAACTGACAGCTTGGTATATACAATTAAGTGTTTCTGATATAATCCTAGAGGAAATTCATATGATTTGTGATATGTTGTTCTTTTAGTTATATCATTCCCAAGTGAAAACAATCTAAGCACCTGATTAGGGGCTTTGGGTTAAATAAAATGTTATATTCTACAGTGGAATACCTCTAATTATTTGAGAAGTATATACTAGCAAAACCCAGTCTTTTCTGAAACGATGTCCCTGTCATATTGCTAAGTGAGGAGCTGGTGGAGGGGGCTAGTAAATTTTGAAAAGCTACTGTGAGTTGAATTTGACTCAGTGACCTCTAGAGCAGGGGAGAACTCTCTCGAGTTTTCAAGGTTGTACATCTTTGAGGGACTAGAAAGCTTCATCTTATTCCCGAGTGGCTGGTGGGTTTGGACCATCGAACTTATGATCAACAGCACCAAATGTATCCCACTCTGCCAACAGGACTCCTTGACTTGTAAATTACATGTGCTATTTTGTCTTAATTTGAAAAACAAAATTAATGTTTTATCTTACATGAATGTATTTACATGAATCGTTAATGGTGGTCACTTGGGGATTGGGAACTCATTTTGTCTTTTAGCTTTTTGGTGTTTTCTGTAATTCATAGATATTAATTTTTTATGAGAAAAATTTAAAATAGATTTTCAGTATGAGAGTAATGATGCCTTAGAATTTTGTTTCTAACGTCAAAGGAACTCATTGCACACCACCTTTCAAGAAGAAGCTTTTTAATGCAGAGGACCACTTCCTCATGGGAGCAGTAGCAAGCACTGGAATATAAAAAGCATGTCCTGCTTAATGACTCTGGTGGTGCTCAAACCATAACCAAAGTCATGGCCATCAAGTCAATTTCAACTCATAGCAATTCTACAGGGCTGACTCTGGTTTGTGAGACTGTAAATCTTCACTAGAGTAGAATGCCTAATCTCTCTCCTGTGGAGTGGCTGGTGGTTTCAAACTGCTGACCTTGCAGATTGCATGCAGCCCAATGCATAACCACTATGCCAACAGGGCCTCTCTGGTGTGCTATTGTTTTTAGATGCCCTTGAGTTGGCTCAGACCCAAAGAAACTCTGTTTCAGGAAGAGAAACACTGCCCTGTCCTTTGCCATTCTCACAATTATTCCTATGCTCGAGCCCATGGTTGCAGACTGTGTCAGTCATCTTATTGAGGCCCTTCCTCTTTTTTACTGCCCCTCTACTTTACCAAGCATTATAATATTAATATATATTATATACGAAGATGTACCCCCCCAAAAAACAGGGAAAAAGCTTTGCTGGGTGGAGCTTTCATAGTATGCATTTTTCCTGCTAGGCAACTTGCTCTGAGTTAGTGCATCCAGTGGCGTCGCCTAGGAAGGTTCTTTCTGGTCACAGTGAATTTTTTTGTAAAGCAGTTTCACTTGAACTTCGGTTATTTTGATGGCTGATTTAAGAGAACAGCTTGTGGCTATGAAATTTTGTTTCCTGCTCAGGAAAAATGCCGCAGAAACTGCTGTGATGTTGAGCACAGCTTACAAGAATAACACCGTGGAAAAAACTCAAGTGGATGAGTGGTTTTCCCATTTCATAGAAAGGTAAAATGTCAAATGATGATAAACCTCCTGGACATAGGTCAACTTCCTAAATGGATGAAAACGTCAACTCATAGTGCATTTGGAGTTCTTTCCCCCAGTCAAGCTTTCTATTTAGAGATTCTGAAAAGATTTCATAAAGTATGTGACAAAAAGGTCTGATTTGTAGCACACGGGGGACTGGTTTTGCCACCATTGCAATGCACCTGCTCAGGCAGCTATCTCAGTGCACCAGTTTTGGCTTCTCTTGCCCCATGTACCTTACTCACCTGACCTTGCTCCGTGCGACTTTTTTGTTTATACGAATAAAGAAGGACAAGTGATTTGACGACATAAAAGAGGTGAACAAAAGAGGGAGATGCTGTCAGCCATCCAAACAGATGAGTTTGAAAAATGTTCCCAAGAATGGAATCACAGATTTGACAAATTATTAAGTGTAATACTTTGAAGGTGATAGGTTGTCTTGTAAATAAATAAATATATATATATATATACACACACACACACACACACACACAGCTTTGGGAGTGGGGATTCTGGTTCTTTAGGGGTACCCCTTTGTATATATTATTATAAAGGGGCCACTGTCTAAATATGTTTAGAGTAAGAAAGTAAAAACATGGGCATTCATAGGAGCAATTAGGTTGTCCCAAGCAAAGGTAGTCTTTGTATGCTTTTTCTCTGATAACTGATTTTCTCTTGAATGTTTAAGATGTAATCAATTACTTAATATGGGCTTTTAATATGACCCACCTAGCCATAATCCCCTTCTAGCCATCATCTTTTTTTTGGATGTAAACTTTGGCAATAATACCATTTTGGAGGGAATTCAATATTATGCTAATGGCCAGGATTAAGGTATGGTATATTTCAAGTCTCCAACTTACTAGAGGTTGTGGCTCAATCATTACCCTTTATTTCCATGGAGGTATAGTGAACAGAAGGTAAAAACCATCTCCATCAGAGTCATTCTTTCTGTGACCTCCCTTTACTGACAGGATTTGCAGAAGCAAGGAGATCTGCTTTGACTTGGGAACATTTCCTCATCTGGATCTGGACCCTGCATTTTGACTGGCCTCTGCTATACCTTCGTTCTTGGAACTTGGGTTTGTGGTCTGCCACCTGCCTTGATTTTACCAGTGTCTGCTGCTTTGTAGAGAGGGCAGATTCTCCAGCACAGACATCTGAACTTCAGAGTTAGGATGTTACAGCACCCACAACCATGCAAAATGCTTCTACAAGCTGATGAAGCAATGAAGCAACTCATTCATCAGTGCCAAAAAAATGTGGAATAAAATTACCTGGTCAGTTTACTGGAAGAGATCTATATTTGTACCCATTTCAAATAAAGGTGACCCAACAGAAATGTGAAAATTAAAAAATATCATTGATATTAGGTGAAAATAAAATTTTATTGAAGATCATTCAACAACTTTTGCAGAAGTACACTGACAGGGAGCTGTCAGAAATTCTGAGGAACAAGGGATATCATTGCTGCATTGCTGACATCCAGTGGATCTTGGCTCAAAGCAGAGAATACTAGAAAGATATTTAATTGCATTTTATGACTATGCTAGGGCATTCAACTGTGAGAATCACAACGAGCTATATAGATAGCTTTGGGGAAAATGGAAATTCCACAGCACTTCATTGTGCTCACATGGAACTTGAACATGGATCAAGAAGCAGTTTTATGAACAGAAGAAAGGAAGACTGCATAGTTTAAAATCAGGAAAGGTGTGTGTCTGGGTGTGCCCTTTTACCATACTTAATAACCTAGGATATGCAGATGGCACAACCTTGCTTGCTGACAGTGAGGAGGACTTGAAATATTTGCTGATGAAGACCAGGGATTGCAGCCTTCAATATGGATTACAACTCAATGTAAAGAAAACAAAAATCCTCACAATTGGACCAATAGATAACATGATAAATGGAGAAAAGTCTAAAGTTGTCAAAGATTTTGTCTTGCCTGTATCCACAATCAATGTTCATGGAAGCCTCAATCAAGAGATCAAATGACTCATTGCCTTGTGTAAATCTGCTGCATCAGGCCTCTTGAGGGTGTTGAAAAGCAAGAACATCACTATGACTATGGTGTGCCTGATCCAAACCAGGGTTTTTTCAATCGCCTCATATGCATGTGAGACTTGGACATTGAATGAGGAAGACTGAAGAATTGCTGCATTTGAATTATGTGGGTCTGATAAAGAATATTGAAAGTACCATGGATTGTCAAAAGAATAAGCAGATTTGTCTTGGAAGACGTACAGCCAGAATGTTCCTTAGAAAAGTGGTTGGTACGACTTCATATCATGTACTTTGGACATTATCAGGAGAGACAAGCTCCTGAAAAAGGACATCATGCTTGGTAAAGTGGAAGGGCAGTAAAAAAGGGGAAGACTCTCGACAAGAGACAAGATGTATTGACAAAGTATCTGCAACAACGAGCTCAAACATAACAAAAGTGTGAGGATGGGGCAGGACAGGGCGATGCTCTTTGATGTGTGGTACGAACTGGAACTGATGTGACAGCGCCTAACAACAATCACGCGAGCCTTTCTTAATGCCATGTGAGTTCTGTTACGCATGGCAGCAAACTGCACAGCCCTGGAATGTGAAGAAATCAACTAAGGGCATGAGTGGTGGTTAAGATCAGGGATAACGCAGTGACACAGTACTTTGGGAAAGTTGGATCTCTGGGACATCTTTAATCTCCACCTCTTCGGGCCTAGAATTGTATTGATTTTTCCAAAAGAAATTGCTTTTACAATTGAGGCCAGGACGGGGCTCATTGTAAGGGGCCTGACTCAGTGGAAAATGTAGTTTTCGGAAAAAAGGAATAAATAGGAGAATGAGAAACCTTTGCAAATACCCATAGATTACAGCAGCTGTTACGTTGCAATTAATTACTCAAAGTAAAACCAATTCACAGGATCTAGAAATGGTGGACATGGGTTTGACTCCTGAGGTTCACAGGATGCATGTGGAAATTCAGAATGATTGAAAAGAGTGAGTCATATAACTCCCTGGTTTCTGTTATCGATAACAGCTGCAATGACAGAGAAAAACTGTAGAGCACTTGTAACATTGAAGCAAACCCAGATCTAGTTCAGTCAAGCTAGGGCCACCAGTCTCGGGCTGACTCAGAAAGGAAAAACTGTGTTAGAACAAGAGGAAGTACTTCTCAGCTTCATGGAAACCATTACTATAATGGATTGTGAGAGTGACTGATTCAGGGGAGATGTGTAGTTTTGAATGCTAAAACATGGAAGGTACATTTGAGTGAAGGCAAGAGTTCATAGTTCACTACAGCACAGTCACCAATGGTAATATTAGATCCAGTGGCATGGAAAGTAATCCCACAAAAGACAGCTACTAGAATTGCAATCTGATCCCCTCTTACCACTTTCCCAGCCTGTGTTCATTATATTGGGCTCCAGTTCTATTCCTTACTTAAACTTTTCTCAAGGGGAGCTGATATCAAAGAGTTCAAGAAAAAAATGTTTTGAAAATGATGGTGGCAGCAATTGTACAGTAATGCTTGATCTAATTGAATTATGAATTGTTACAATATCTGTAAGAGCTCCCAATAAAGTGATTAAAAAAAAACAAAACTAAAACCTTCCCCAAAGCCTTTTGGCCTCTGTGCCACAACTGCATCTATAGATACTGCAGTGGGAGGAGGGCATGGGAGCAGGTAATCCAACCGGAGTTGTGACTCGAGGATGTGGTCAACAGGACTAAAGGCAGCACGCTCAGTGACATGTGTCCTTCACAAACTGCCACCCTCGATAAATTACACCTAAGAACAGGAGGCCCTTAGTTGACAATTTCAACAAGCTTATTTTCTAAGCATCAAGTTCTCTGGATTACATGATTAATTAAAAGTTGACACATGGGATGAGTGTTAATAAGCTTAGGTAGAAAGCAAACTTCCCTGGAAGAATGAGTGTTACAAGACGCAGGTCATTGCCTTGTCAGGGTCTGTTACGTCTGCTGATTACCGCAGCACCAGTGCCTTCCAATGACCACTTATTTCCTGTAACTCCATCGGGTGTCATCATCTGGTGTCCAAGAGCATCGATCATTTTGTTGGACTTTTTCACAGGCCCTATGTTGACTAGCTGAGTTATTTATGTAATAAGATTCCACATGGGAAAGCCCAGCTGTTAGTTTTAGAATCAGAAATAAGAATCCAGTTTTATTAGATCTTTCATCTTGTCTCTGGTATGTTTTTCTTGGTTTAAATAATGAAACCAGCCTGCTAACTCCTCTGTCATAACTCACTCCCTGTATGTGCTTTTAGTGGGTGGGGAGCTCCTCTTCATATTTATGGGTTCCAGAATGGCCTTATATCAAACTAAATATGTAATCATTGTGTGGGATTGTCCAATCACCAGGTGAGCTTGAACCCATCCACTGGGGCAGGCATGGCAGAGGTAGAAATGACAGAACCGAGACTGATGGTAACAGAAAGGGGAAAGTAAAGGGGAAGCATTTAGGGAATTAGAGAGTTTTGAGCACAGACAGAAAGTGGTATTATTTGTAAAAATAATGGCATTCAGAAGTAGGATTAGTGGGAATGGTGAGTTCTGCTTTGGATATAGTAAATAGGAGTTGCTGGGAGATAGTTAAGGATCTGAGAGGGCAGGACTTCCTAATGGATCAACTTGGAGAGACTAAACTACACCTCTTAGGATTCCTTTCCCTTTAGGTTTCCGGGAGGAGTAAGACAGGGCTTTGTTTACTCTGTGAATAGCTCACAGGGGTCGTTAGTGCTATGCTGTCCTAAGGGCAGGCATGGACTTGATGGCAGTGAGTTGTTTAGGTTCCTGGGTAGGGTGGATCATGAGGGAGTCATGTGTAAAATCTGGAGGGCAGAGGTGAAGCAGCAGCCATTCTGTAACTCCTACATGTTGTCATTGCTTCTTGACCCCGTTGACATGAGACCTTGGCTAGTCATACACTGTTCCACCTTTCCCTGGGTGCTCCTATGGCTTCAGCTCCCTGCTCAGACGTGTTCAGGTCCAAGATGGGGGACAGTGGCTTTTCCAGTCTGGGGTTTCAGTTCATTCTTGAGTTTCTAGCTGTTCCGTTCCAGACAGGCTGCTCTGTGGATTTTATGTTCCAGCTAGCATCAGATGGAAAGGCAACAGCTTTAGTCCACTAAACTAGCTTCTACAATTGTGGGACGTGAAACTCCTGACATATAAACCCAAACCAAACTCAATGCCATCAAACAGACACCGACTCATAGTGCCCTGTAGGACAAGGTAGAACTGCCTCTGGGGGTTTCCAAGACGGACTCTTTTTTTAAAAAAATCAATTTATTGGGGCTCATACAATTCATCACAACACATAGATCAATTGTGTAAAGCAAACCTATACATTTGTTGCCCGAGACTGACCCTTTACAAGAGTAGAAAGCCCCATCTTTCTCCGGAGGAGGGGCTGGTGGTAGCAAACTGCTGATCTTGCAGATTGCAGCCCAACTCGTAATCACTATGCCACCAGGGCTCTTTCTTGACATACAGTTGGGTAGCTAGATGGGTATATGCTGTGTTGATTTGAGTAGAAGATAGTTTTAACTGATTTTGTTTATAAATAAACCCTCAGTCAATTGACAATAAAATGATTTAAAAAAATCTAGATAGCTCAGTATTATGGAGGGGGCACATGATTTTTTTCTATGACTGAAAGCTTTGCATGATTTGGCCACTTTTTCTTTCCAATTCTGATACTATTCTTTGCCTTACTAAGTATATTCTTCACGCTCATGTTCTATCCATTTAGGTCTACCACATCAAGTTCAAGCATAGGAACAATTGTGAGGATGGCAGAGGACCCGATAGTGTTTTGTTCTGTTGTGCATAGGGTTGCTGTGGGTCGCAGTTGATGGCATCTAACAGTATCAAGTTCCAAGCTCTTTCTTGTCTGGATCTTTGATATGCTGTTCCTATTGTTTCTCTTTAGGAGCTCTAGTGGTGTAGTGGTTACGTGCTGGGCTATCTTATCAAGGTCAGCTGTTCAAACCCATCAGCCACTCCACAGGAGAAAGACGGGGCTTTCAACTTCAGAAGGTTACAATCATGAAAATGTGCATGGGCAGTTCTATCCTGCCTTAAGAGTCGCTATGAGTCACCATTGACTTGATAGCAGTGAATTTTGGCTTGGTCTCTTTGTTCATGTTCCTACTTCTGTTTGGGAACAAAACATTTACCCTTAATTCTACCCCTCTTTGTTCTTCCTGGGATGTCAAATTAATTATGGATTCAAGAATCATCTCAATGGTTCCTTCTCACTCAGGTCACAGCTTGTGACGTTTCCTTCAGGGTATGGCCTATTTGATATCCACAGAGACACTTTGAATTCACTCTTCTTGCGAGTGTGGATCCTGCCAGATATGGGGAGCCAAAAGGGGTCTGTAATAACACTGGTTCCACTGATCTGCCTCTCACACACCAGCTGCAATCTTCCTGCTTCATGGCTTGTCAGCCAGAAGCCGAGTGAGTTGGAAGTATTTGCATTTGGCCCAGGGACTTCAGCCGGACTTGACTTGCCCACTTGGTACATGTGTGGGCTGCTCTTTTTATTTAAATTTCATATATATATATATATATATATATGTATGCAACAATTTTGCTTCTCTAGAGAACCAAACCTAAGGCACCATATATTCCTATGTTCTACAGTTCTAATTTTATATTATACACTGCTCAAAAACATATTTACAGCCTGTATTTTAGACTACAGCAAGTATCCTTATCATTTTCCAAGATTTGATAGAAGTTCCATTTGCAAACTATGAACCAGCAAACGAAGAGTAAGCAGTACTACTCAATGAAATAAATTACCATTTGTTGGTTTTCAGTTCTAATGAGTATTCTAAAAAAATAGCAAGGAGACCTGAAGAACAGGCATCTCAGTAAGACTTATCCATCTTGAGAGCATGTGAGGGTCTCTAAACAGGGGCTAGGCAGGTGGAGGGGGGCCAAGGCAAGAGTACCTTCTGATCTGCAGCCGGAAGGATACAGACTCTCCAGCCTCTTCCAGGTTCCCCACACTCACCAATTCTAAAAAAATACAAAAAATTGTATTCTAAAAAAAAAAAAAAATCCCCTTAATTTTCAAGGGCAGAATCTTGCCTGAGCGTACACATCAATTTCTTCAACACTGCAAATGTTTTCTTTGATGACCTTATTTTCACTTCAAATACTCCCTTTTTAAATAGTTTACTATCTTTGCATATTTTTCCAGAATTTACTTTAGTCACAGTAATTGATTAAAACTGTCAAACCGGCTCCTAAATTATAGGTGTGGAAATTTGGGAGATCTAAAATCACATTTGTATGGGTATTTTTCTTGCAGTTTCTGAGTGCTCTCATCTATTGTGTGTGAAGTGACTTATTCTAAATTCAATTCCCCCTCCTCCCAAAAAAAGACCGCTATGGCAAAGGGTATTATTGAAAATTCTGTGAATTAAAAACAGATTTGTATTTTTGGCTTTTAAGCTAAAGAAATGCCATTTTTGGATTTCTTTTTAACTACTGAATTAGAAACAAGAAATCTAGTGATCTTGCTCTGTAAACTCTTTTATTATTGGTAGTTGGGTTAATTCATTCAGTTGCTAACTGAAAGCTAAGCTCATTCGGAAGGGCTTCAGCCTGGTTGTCTGACTCCCCCAAGACAGTCATTGACAATCCTATGGGGACAGTTCTATTCCCAACCGAGTTCATCACAAATTGAAGTTTCCTTGATGGCTACTATTTTTGCTTACAGGTAGCAGTAATGGAACAATAGAGGAATCTGCAAAATATACTGAAGACAACAGACACTGGGTTTCAATTCAAATATGAAAATTTGGGGCTTTTAAAAAAAACTCAATGAAAACTACTATCCTTGTAATTTATCTGGTTAAGTAATCTTTCTAGGAACAGGTCTAACAAAGGCTTTTCTTTATCCAGTATTGGGAAGGTAGCAAAAAACAAGACGATGCAACCTAAAATAAGGCACTTAGTACAAGTTTTTCCATGTTCTCAGTAAATTGGTTGAGTAATCTTATACTGCTCAAAGCTAGATTTTATATAGCTAAATATCAGATTGCCCTGCCATGTGGAGACTCTCAGCTGACAGCAAAGCTGAAAATAATTTTCAGTAATTAATAACTGCCACTTCCATTCAGAATATTTTAAGACATCTCTCAGGGGATTAAAAACTTCATAACCAAAGCAAACAAAAAAAAACTCAAGCCATATTTGCTCTTTAGAGGTTTTAATATGCAACCTGCTACCACCACCCTCACCTGCAAAGAAAGCTTAAGTTGGGGTAGGGCATTCATTAAAATGCACGTAAACAGAAATATTTTTCTAATCTCCTTGTGGAGTGAATTTCCTTCTATGTATCTCACTCCCACAAAACATTTGGGTGGGATAATGCAAACAAAGTATGCACAAAATAGAGGGGACTGGGCAGTTTCAGTTACCATCTCTCTGCTTACCCCAATGGTAGGGATGAGCTATGTTTGAAAGAGCATGGAAATAAATCCCATGACCTCTGGGGTTGTTTGGAATGACAGGTAAGACCAGAGGTGCTAGAGACCTGAGTCTGAAGTAGGAGACCCCAAGACAGAAGAATAGCACCAGAGACAGAAGAAACAGTGGCAAAGTGAGGCCAAGCAGTGGGCTGGCTTTCTGGTCCATAGAGGCCAAGGTTAAGGGTACATAAGGCTGAGAGGTATAGGACTGGAGAGGCTTGGCTGCTAGCTGGGGAGAGGAGCTATTGTGGACCAATCAGTGTATCCTGCAAATTTCCTGAGCCTGGCTTGTGGTAACCTATTAACTCCCCCCTTCCCAACCCCCTGTACCCCCCTTAAATGTGAATACTGT
>NW_022111373.1:67214197-67261380 GCF_000313985.2 Echinops telfairi | reverse complement strand
GGTGGCAATTTCAATTTTTTAACTTCTAAAAGAGCTTTTACTCATTTTCAATAAAACAAAACAGGAGGCTGAGTTCATTTTGACCTTTATTACAGACTATAGATGTGCACTAGTCAGATTACGATGATTCACCACACTGAAGAGATCATAGGAAACTTAGTTTCATGTTCCTCCTTTTTAGCTGATATTAAGAGTGGATTTTCAGATCCTACTGTGCAATTACCATAGGGTAAGGGAAAAGAAACTGAATAGCAGTGTTAAAATGACAGCATTAAGCAGCTCTTTCTCGGAAGCCAGATCTGCTGATTGAGAGTAACGGGGCTGGGCAGTATTAATAACGCTGGCATTAGTCAGCGAGTTGCATTTTGAACTTGCATCGTTAGTGGAGACCAAATGTGAAATGTGGTAAACAAGAACCTTTCATTGTTTTCAGTTTCTTAAGGTCTGGCAGTGTCCGAGGGGCTTTCACAGGAGCACAAATCCATACTTAATGGCATGGGTTTTGTGTGTGCACAGCCAGGAAAAGTAGACAGCATAGTGACTACTTTGGGGGAAGCTGAGTGGGTGCTTTTGGTATCTAGAAAATATAGTTTTCCTAACCATCGACTGGCTAGTTATCTGTGTTACATACCCATACCAATGGATTTCAAGTGTACATTTGTATTCCTGGTCTCAATCGGGTGGGTCTGCAGATACTCAACTTTATTTATCCACACATACAAAGGGAGGTTTTAGTTTTTCCCTTAAGTTCTGAGTCAGGCCGGCAAGGACTACTTATTAACTTCAATTTTAAAGTAATGCAGTGAGACAAACACAAGACCCTGGAAGGTCCACCTCAATCCAATTTTTGAAGTTTGTCTCTAAATAAGTAGCAAATGCTTTGCTCTTGAAGCACCACTTTTACACATGGCTACATGTTTTAAATATTTCCTTCTTTTCCCAATTACTGTCCCCACCCCCTACCCCACCCCAGTTGAATGAAAGTATTGTTTCCCTGTTGAGAAGTTCACTTATTTGATTGGATTGCTAATTCTTCTTCGATATCTGCCAGAACTGTGGGCTTATCAAAATAAAAAATGCTATCCCAATGCACTTTGTATAAATGCCTTCTTTGCTCTTTTAATAGTTTATTGTTAATATGGTTGTCTTTTTGAAAAACTAGAGACTTTATCATTTTCTAACTTTCATTTTGAAGAAACAACTTCAGTCAAATGTTTTCATGTTTTAAAATCAAATAAGAGTAAGTAAGTAATCTACCTATTACTGAGATGAATGTGTTTCTTGTAAGTTCTCCTTAGCATGATAGGGCCATGCCAAATGTGAATGTAAGAACATGGAAGACAGAGCCTTGTATAGAAGCACAAGACATTGGATTCAAACCCCCTCCCTCACTCTTTTAATGCATCATTCGGCACTTAGCCCTGCAACAGGGTTCTGTGACTGAGGCTGGCAATTGGGGCTAAAGTGGATCTCTAATCCTTTGTATCTGAATATTCTGTGGGGTTAAAGCTACCTACATACTGTCCTTTGGCTGACGGAAGAGGATTCAGTGGTAACTCTGAAGTAAACACATTAAAGAGAATGTTAATTGCTTTTCTTCAGAAATCCTTGTGTCTTTTCCCATTTCTCAGAGTTTGTGCTTCAAAAGGTCATAGTTGGGGTTGGAAATAAGCTACTTCCCACTGTTGACACACAGCAAAATGTTTTCTACTTTACCAGTTTCCAGAGAAGCCATTTCTGCCTCATGTTTCCACCTACTTCATCCATAACGTCATGCTACTGATTTAGAAAGTTGGTCCTTTGTCTTCCTAGATTTGCACCAGCATCTACCACAGTTGACAAAATATTCTGGAAAGTCCAGTTGAGCCAAGGTCAGATACCAGATTGCTACCCAGAAAGATGACGTACTCTGCATACATATGCTGATGACAGACTCCTATTGTTAGAGTACCTTGAAAAACTTGACCCAAGAGGCACTTCAGAGTAGAAACAATCATCAAAACCTGGTTTCTGTTGAAAACAAAAATACTTACTACTTTTAACCACTCAAAACAGGTCAAAAAACATAAAATAAACCAACACAACATCAGTCTATTCAGCTCTTTAAAAACAACAAAACACAAGAGGCACCAAGAAGTTGGAAGAAACGTGGGGGAAACGGGAATTTTCCCACGACCTTGACATGGTAGTTGCAACCATGGGCTCAAGCCTAAGAACGGATTATGAGGACGGCTCAGGACCGAGACGGGTTTTGTTCTGTTGTAGGTAGGGCACGTTATGAATTGGAGCCAACTGGATGGAACGGCACCACCATGGCTGAATCACTTCCTAAATACCTTGGTTGAAGCTTAAGCTTTTGTATGTATACCAATCACGGCCACTTTCCAATTCTCTCATCCCACCTGCAACTGTGGTATTCTGATCTGCAACCCATCATGGTTTTGTGCCTGATCTTTTGTTCTCCATGTCCTATTCAAGTGGCTGACCCTCAGGCACTGGTATGGAATTGTCCTGATGGTGCCCTCTCACACAGATGCGGGGCTCCATGCCCAATATTTCTCTTACCTACACTGAAAATTACTTAAAACCTACTTTCGTTATTAAAAATCAAAGACATTTATGTCAAGTCGTATGGATAAGTATATTTGAACATTTTTTTCTCAGCATCTACTACATACAGAAGTAAATAACCATGAGATTCCAGTTCAAAAGGACCGAAAATGTAAGCTAGATTTAAAGTGCTGTATTTAAAACAGAAAACAAAAATACAGATTGTATTTTGGGGCAATTAAAATTCTTTCATTTTTGAAAGGTCAAACAAAAAAGAATGAAAAACACATATGGGATCATTATTCTATAATTCTTCTATTTTATTCTAAAAAAGGGTCTTTTTTGGAGATAGTGAGCTGGTCAAATTTATACTTCAGACCTTTGTTTATCTGTACTAAACCAGAAATTTCAGTGGCTACTATACCAGTTAACCTAAACTTCTTCGAAACAAGAACACTATCCTAAAACTCTGAAGTCACACCTTGTTTATGTCCCTCAAGAAATGCATAGTCTTTGAAAGCGTCAGAAACAGTAGTAAACTAGAGTTTGCTGAGAGTAGAGGTACTCTGGCTCACGTGCATCCACAATGGGGTCAGCAGCAGAAGAGCAGCAAGCATGATTAACCATGAAAGCAATCATGACCAACACTTGTGGAACAAGTTTTCCTCTCAGTAAAAAAGCTAGTCCAAAAGGTCTCAAGACTCTATAAAGACATCATTTCTAGATCACAGTGAAAAGAATTTAGTACAACTGACCAATTTTGTTTACTAGTTGCCTTAGAGATAGATATCTCACAAAAAATTGGTATTGAACAGAACAGAATGACATTGCAGAATGTAATATTGTAGTGTCAATACTGAGATGGATTGTTAGAGACATATTAAACTCTTGAGTACAAAATGGTTACATCATATTTATATAGAACATTGGTCCAATACCATAGAAATGGAGAGCAGCCGCTGGAAATATATCTCCCTCAATGTTCAGAGATGAAAAAGGTTAACCATTCTTCCCATTATTTTCTGTAGGTAAGTCCTTTTTCATATTGAAATCTGATGGTGATTAATTTCTGGCACTGTTCCAAGCTACTGTGTGAACAGGATGCTGAATGCCATCACAATACAACATGCTGCGACATAAGGACTCTTCCGCTCACCTGTTGAAAAAGATAAGACATTCTTCTTTATTAACTTAGTGGTTAAAATGGGCATAAGATATTACTTGCTATGAGGAAAAGGCAGATCAAACTTAAGACAAAGTTCCTTCTTTGAGGTACATACATTTGAAGGGCTTGGGGAAAGCAAGACATAAACAGAACTACATATACAACAGAAACTGAGCTAAACTGTGTTGGTTTGCTTTAGTTCTAAGTCTGTGCGTTTCAACCCTTGAAGTGCCATTCCTGTGCCACTGTATAATCTCAGGGTTTGGTTTTTTTAAAATAGTGTTCAAAAAGCTGAATGTAGGACAGAGGTCCAAGAAAAACACTTGGTTGATTTTCTTCACGGAAGAAAGTACACTTCCACGTAGAATAAATACCCAATTTTTGGCCACATTTTCTCCCCCTCATTGACTCCTGACATTTAAAGAGAAAATGAAGCACTCATAGATGACAAAAGCATGATGGTTAATAAGATGTTACTAAAAAACAGGTGTAAAACAAACTGGTTAATAAACATTAGAAAACAATGAGATGGATTTCTTCTCAAATCTTTTATAAAGTGATTAATTCTAGGTTAGAAATGTAGAATTTCTACCAATTAATTCTGAGCCAAGGGACTTTCTTCCAGATGAATTAGATCTGAAATTGGTTTGTGAAATTGTCATGTAAACAGACATACAATTGGGAGCTAATCCATTCCATTCTTATCTCTTTCTTCGGTAACTGCAAGCACCAGACATCTTTATGCTTCCTTGCCTCGCGGGTGGCAGAGGAAGAAAGGAAGAGGATGAGGAGGAAATAAAAGTGATGTAGTCATCTTGGCATAGTGGTCCAGTGGTGTAGTGGTTATGCGTTCAGATGTGCTCTACATAGTGGACAGTTTTAACCCCCCAGCTGCTCTTTGGGGCTTTCTACTCTCATAAAAAAGTCTCAGGATGTCAGACAGTGTAAGACAATGAAAAATAATAATGTGTAAATTATCAAGGGTTCGTGAGGGAGTGGGGGCAGGGAGGGAGGAGAAAAAATGAGGAGCTGATACTAAGGGCTCAAGTAGAAAGAAAATGTTTTGAGAATGATGATGGCAACAAATGTACAAATATGCTTGACACAATGGATGGATGGATGGATTGTGATAAGAGTTGTACGAACCCCCAGTAAAATGCTTTAAAGAAGAAGAAAAAACAAACAAACCCCAAACAGTCTCAGAAGCTCACAGGGGCAGTTCGACTTTGTCCTAACAGGGCTGCTATGAACCAGTACTGATCTGGGGCTAATGGTTTCTTGGTTTTTTTTTTGAGTTTTCCCAAGAAGTTTGCTCTTTTATCACTTGGGCTTTGCTGTTTTAAAATAAGCTCTTTTAAAGTTCTTAAATTCCTTATCCCACTTAGCAAGGACTGATAATAAATTTTGGAAAACTTGAATCTTGGATCAATTTCATCAACTAAAAAATATAGAGGTCCTTCTCAGCACCCCTTCTTGTTTGCACATAATAGTCATATAAGATATTTCTCTCACACACAAATAACAATTTTCAAAAAGTATTTTATTTCTCGGTAGATATTTAATGGATGGCCTTCTAGCTAAGTCAAAATCTAGAAAGTAAGAGAATTGTTGCGTGCATTCATGTTGCTTTTGATTCACAGCAGACCTACATGACACAGTGGGGCAGCCCCATAGGATTTCCTAGGCAGCATCTTCATGAGAATGGACTGCCAGACCTGTTCTTCCATTAAACAGAGGGTAGAGTTTACTTAGCAGCAAGCACTTAATTGCTGTACTGCCTGAGTTCTTATACTAGTGTTTTTCAGTATCACCATTTCAACAAGATAAAAAAATCTTTTAAAACTAAAAAGTAGAGTGGGAGGGGGAGATAGGAAAGGGGATTTCAGAAGTAACTAATGAAGGCAAGGGTGTGTGTGGGTGCTCTTAAGCACTAAAACAGATTGTATAAATTATCTTAAAGGCTATTAACAATGCGGGGGAGGGGGGTGCTCTAAAATTGATGTGGGGGTGATTGTACAATTCTCTGTGATATGATTGAATGATTTAATTATATGCTATGTGAATTACTTGCCAATAATAAAACTGTTAAATAAACATAAACTAAAAAGTGGATTATGAATTGGGCTGCTAACTGCAAGGTCAGCAGTTTGAAACCATCAGCTGCTCTGAGTGAGAAAGTTAAGGCTCTTGGAAACCCTAAGGGGCACTTCTACCTTGCCTTAAAGGATGGCAGAGTCAAAATAGACTCAATAGCAGTGAGGAATACTTTTGGAATAAAACAAAGAAAAACAAAACAATGCCCCCTTGCTGCCCACCAAAAAACCCAACAAACAAACAAAACCCTAGTCATTCTAACATAACTTTCAGGTAGATGTCATTCTTACTGTGGCGAATTATTCTCATTACCTTATACAAGGAGCTTCAGAAAGTTCGTGGGAAAACTGTAGTCTTTCAATTCCATTTTTCATAAACTTGTCTGAAGCTCCCTGGTATAATAGTCTTATTAAACATCTAACAGTAGAAATTAATGTTGTCCAACATTTTCCATCTGTTGAGAATTAATTTTGAGGAAGTTCTTCAATTCCTCATCCTCTAACTTACAAGGTTATAATTTACATATGGGTTTCATTTTCCTGTTCTTAATTTCCTAACAGAGATTGCCATGTGGTAGAGCTAAACATGGTTCAGTTGAACTTGTCTGGTCTTCAGTTGCTATAATATGATATGTAACTTAAGATGAATTCATTCTCCATTAAAATTATATCCTTTACTTTGAGAGTTTGAGTCAAGCAAGATAAGAGCATGTAGTTGAGAAAACAGCATATAATGAGCATTCACCAATTTTCGAAGTCATTCTCTCAAACCGAAAAGTTAAAAGCTTCTACATAATAGGCTAGAATGAACACATTTAACTAACTTATTTAAGCTGCGCATTTGAGGGGGAAAAAAGTCAAGACACCACCCCAAACCATGCCTTACAAATGGCTTTAAAAAATAGAGCATATTACACAATATCACTTAAAAAATCTAACAACCTATATATTTAAAATTTATAGCTATACTCTCTTCAAGCCTTATTTCTGAGCCACAAGGTTACTAGTTGACTGTGGACTTGACAGAAATGTCCATGAAATGCAGTATTTATTTCTTTGATGATACAAAATGGGCCAGAAGAATATCTTAACTAGTTTTGTCATGAGTTAGACATTTAATGATAGACCTGGGATGAAAATGTAGTCTCTTAACTGCAGACTTGTCCTATTTTTACCAAGAGTAGGTTCCTGCACACTGCCCTGCTCTTCCACTACGCTCCCACCTCGCAGTTCACTCAGATCTTCCACTGCTCTGTGCCTGGCCTTGCCTTTCATTTGCAGGAGGACCAGGTTCTGAAGCCCCTACTTTGGTTCACATACATTCACATGTATCTGTAGCAATTAGCATTAGCCACCACAGGTGATTTTTTTTCTTGGAATCGGCTTTTTCTCATGGTTCTTTTGGGAGTACTTATGATTTCTTTAGTTACATTACGGTTTGCAGCTGTTATACATGACTAGGTGCCAGTTAAGCCTGCACCACAACTCCCTGGAAATCTCCGCCAGGGTTTCCCAACTTTAGCACTCTGGAGATTTTGAGTTAGATAATTCTTTGTTGCTAGGAACTGTCTTGTGAACTGGCAGATGTTTGGCAGTATCCTGGGTCCTACCCACTATACACTGCCTCCAACCCCATGGTAACAACTAAAAATGTCTCCAGACATTGATAAATGTCTCGATTGATACCCACTAATATTAGTGCTATGATGGCTGTACCAATATAAGGTCTGTGATACTTCTTACATATTAAAAATTTTCTGGTCAATCCAAAAGATAGAATACACCACAGAAAAACCAGTTTAACATATTTAAAATATATAGATGTCTGTTTCAATGGCCACTATTTTAAAAGGTTATTCTCTGGTGAAGTCCTTTACAGTTTTACTATTACCATTTTGTGCAACAAGAAACATAAATGATTGAAGAATCTTACGACTGATCTAAGTACCACAAGTTGAGAAGTGATTTTTGGATAACTCAGCATCATACCTACAAATTCCATTGTTTGTGGGTGTCTCATCTATTATAATAAGGTTCAAAAGAAAAAAATAGCTGTCAAGACTATTTTCATGGCTAACAACACATAGACCTTGGAAGATGTTTTTAAGATTTGAAACTCCTTTTTTGATCTTCTGTAACTATGTTCAAGTATAACAAATCAATTCCCACATACTCCTTATAAAAATGTCTCAGTATTATGAGAACTGAGTTTGTATTTTCAGTCTCTAATCCAATTTCCTGTTATAGCTTCTTGAAAACATAGCAATATATAAACTTAACATTAGATGAAAAATACTAAAATCAAACATTTGTTTAAATAAAAATTATTTCCCATGGACAAGAAATATTTGTTATCAGTCCAACTAGTCTAAGTTGTTAATGCTTTGAAACTAGTTTTCTTTTGGGACTAGGCATATTTTTAAAAATGGAAAATGATTAGTCAAGAATATTATTCACTAACACCAATAAAATAGATCTTAATTCTTTTACTTACCTTTAATTTGAGCATGTATTATGTGCTAAGACATATCTGTATTTATCTTAAATCTTGTTATGAAAAGTTAAAAGCTAATGATGTTGACCTTAAATTTAATCAATTATGACAAAACTAACATATAAACACAGGAGGTTGAATAAACAACATAGTTACCATTTATGAGAAATAAATAATAGTCCATAGCTTAACAAAAGGCCAAATGACTATGTCTAGATGGTTGCTTAGATAGCCTTAGAAATTCTAGAATTTTTCTGGAGGAAATTCATTCTCAAGTATCAAAATGATATATATTAACAAGCTACCTCTGTATTATGAACATACACACAAATTGCACACAGTTGCTCAGAATTCTCTCAAATACCAAGGATGCATGATATTTGATATCTGAATTGGAGACACTTCCTTCTGTATTTTCTATTTCCTTGTTAATAAAGCATTTGAGGTAGTCCCCAAATTCAGTTGTAAGCAACAAAAGAAAAAGAGCAAAGTAGAAATTTGCAAACTTTGCAGGCAGAAAAAAGCATAAGATGAGGAAACTCGTACTTTTAAAATTGATAATGTGCGTGATGTAAAATTGGTTAACAACATTGGCAGTTAAAAAAGAGGTGGGTGATTATGAACACTTACCAATTCTGGCACACTTCCAAAATATACCCAATAGTCTGTATAGAATAAAAAAGAAAAAGTAGTTCTTGATTATTAGGGAAGGTAAATAATTCCCTCTGGATCATTATTTTCTATAATGGTATGGGAAGAATTGATGATATACTGGCATTCTGACCTCTCATGTTTTCTTTCAGATTTAAGTTCTCTTGTTTAATGTTGTCACCATTAATCTATAAAAACAGGATCTAATAACATATCAAAGGAACACTGAGGTATAGTGGGTTATGTGTTGAGCTGCTATCCAAAAAAGTAGTCCACAATTCACCAGCTGCTTCATGGAAGAAAAATGCGGCTTTCTACTCCTATAAAGATTCAGTTTTGGACACCCACATGGGCAGTTCTACTCTGTCCTAGAAGAGTGCTGTGAGTAACAATCGACTTGATGTCAGCTAGTTTGTTTTTGCTGCTGCTTAATGGCACACCAACCAATGTATAAAACCTGATATAAACTGGAATAAATGTGGTATTATACTTCAAATCCAGGGTAAATTGCTTTGGTAGGAATAATTGTGTCCACTTCCTGTACTTTTTGAAAAGGAAAAACAAAACAAAAATCCTTCTATGTCAATTTACGGACATCAATGGTGAAAAATGAACAAAGCTTTTTGATAGAATTTGATACTAAAGTAATAAAACTCCTCAGTGTTAATTGTACAAACGGTAGCCTCATACTTATATAATCTGTAACTACAACTTCCAATGTTATCTTTTTATATAACTGTGCTATTCAAAAATCTCACTACCATTGACTGAATTCCAACTTATGTCTCTACAGAAGAGTAAGCTGCCCCATTTCAAGGTTGTGAGTTTTTATAGGAACAGAAAGCCTCATCTATCTCCTGAATAGTAACTTGTGGGTTTGAACTGCTGACCTTATGATTGACAGCTCAATGCATAGACCACTACTCCACAAGAGCTCCTTTATTCAAAAAAAGGAGGGGTGGGTGGTTAGAGGTTATCTACTCAATATAATTAGAAAATTTCCAAGTTTAGGGATACTATATAGTAATTTATTTACACACACACACACACACACAAAGAAATTAATAGTGAAATAAAAGCGCAAGAGGACAAAATGAAATATAATGAAAATGTGCAAAGACCTAGAGTTCCAAATTCAATGGATTTATACACATTGATGAACAATTAGAGCTTCTGGTTAAAATACTGAAGGGATCTATGGATAAAACTAAGGAATCATTGATTACAAGAAGATGGAAGAAAGACCGTTGTAAGCTGGTTGCATTCACTCATTTTAGGAAGCTGCATTATCAAGGAACAGTTGTGAAGGAAAGAAAGTCCAAGGTGTAAGGTAGGCATTTGGTGACAAACAAAGTTCCAGGAGCGAATCAAATAGCAGTTGAGATGTGTAAGTAAACGGAATGAACACTGGGAGTGTTCACTTGTCTATGCCCAGAAACATGGAAGATATGCTACCTAGGCCATCAGTAAGGAGGTCTGTATTTGTGTCCATTTCCAAGAAAAGGTCACCCAATAAAATGCCAACAATTAAAGCAAAGGCAGCTGCCTGAGTGTATCATAGCAAATTATGGCTAACATTAAGAATGGGAATTCCAGAACACTTCATTGTGCTCAGATGGAACCTGTCTATGGACCAAGAACAGAAGTTCACACAGGACAAGGGAATATTGCATGGCTTTTAATCTGGAAAGATATACATCAGGAACTGTTATCTTTTCACCATACTGATTCAATCTGTATACCGAACAAATAATTTGGGCGTTCATTAACAATCTGTGAGATTATATATATATATATATATATATATATATATATATTGGAATAAATGTGGTATATATAGATGACAACCTTGTTTTCTGAAAGCAACGAGGGCTTGAAGCATTTCCAGACCTGACACTACAGATCACACCTCAATATAAAAAATAATAAGAATTCTCACAATTGGACTAATATGATACAGTATAATAAATGGAGAGAAGACTGATATTGGCTAGGATTTCATTTTATATAAATCTACTAACACAGAAACAGTAGTCAAGAAATCAAATGTGTTACTTTTAAAGACCTCTTTAAAGTGCTAAATGGCAAAGATGTGACTTTGTGGACTAAAGTACATTTGACCTAAACCATAATACTTTTCATTGTCTCATATACTTGTGGTAGTTAGACAATGAACAAGGAAGATCAAAGAAGAATTGATGCAGGCGAAGAATACTCAATATACCACGGGTTGCCTGAAGAGAACAGAAATTTTTCCTGGAAGAAATTCAGCCACAATGATCCTTAGAAGCTAGGTTGGTCAGACTATCTTACATACTCTAGGTATGTTCTAAGAAGAATATACCATGCTTGGAAAAGTAGGCAGTGAAACAGCAGAAGTTCAAGAAATGGACTGGCACAGTGGTTGAACAACGGGCTGGAACAGGTATGACTGTGAGGATGGGAGGACCAGATAGAATTTCATTCTCTTGTGCATGGGGTAGTTGGACTTAAGAGTCGGAAGGAACCTATGGGTAATATCACTTATCTGTCATGTAGAAACACACCAGATGCTTAAAAAAAAAAAACAACAAACACCAATGGAGCCACTTAACTAGAGATACAAGAAAAATTTAAAACATTGTAGCCATTATTTGGTTGGCCTGACCAACAAGTGATTACAAATGCTGTATTACAGGGCTACAAAGTTGACATTATGCAACATCACATCCATACCACTGGTTTTTACAACAAAGCTGGACTGGCTCAACAAAAACCACAATAATTATATTACAGGGAAATTTGTATATTTACTTTTGTTCCCATTGAGATGACTGGTTAATGAGTCATTGTACATCAATGGTTAAGACTGAAATAAATCATTGGTTTAATTGAATTCTATATATGTTTCTCCTCACAGCGTAACTTCAAATTAAAAAAAAATCTCAGTACAGGTTAAATACAAATTTTTCTGTCACATAATACAATTTTCTCTTGGAGTAAAAGGACGAGGCCATACATTCCTTTCTTTCTTTCTTTCCCCCCCCCATACATTCCTGAAAGTAGGACGAGCAAGCATGAAGAGACGCAGGAAGGCAAACGGCCAAGTGCAAAGCACAGTCATTGTACATCAAGTTGCCTCAGTTCTAACCTGTGAAAGACTGTAAAAGCATCCACCTTGGAGGGTTGTTACAGGAATTAGATTGAGTTGTTGCAAACAAAAGTCCTTACAAAAAAATGACTGGTATATTGTTTTTAGTAACACACAGACTAAAGGCATATGTGACCATAACTCCACTTAAATTAACATCTGTGTAAATATACACAAATACTTCATACCAAAGAAGAACCCGGGGTTGATGAACCTGCAGGGACAGCAAGTAGAATAAGGGTTTCGTGGGGAAAAGGGCGACGATGTCAAGGAGCCCAGAAAGAAAAGAATGTTTGTAAGGTGACTGTGGTAGCCACTGCACACAGTTCTGCTTGACATGATTGAACTATGGAATGATGTATGTATGAACTCCCAATTAATAATACATTTTTTAAAAAAGGGACAACACAGGTTTCAAAATATTTGTGGAAAAAGCCATTATACTTTAATTCCATTTTCCTACACACTTTTGGAAGCACTTTCCATTTCTGATGACTTGATTTCTTGATTCTGAGTCCTGAATGGACTTTAATAACACACTATCACAAAGTCGAAACATGCTAAAAGCGAACCTACCCAGCAGCAGACCACCTGGTCTATCTCAGCTGGAGAGCCTGGTGGGCTTGACAGGTGACTCTGTGGTTATCAGCGTCAACAACAGCACCAGCAGGGCTCGTGCAAAGTAGGGAGGGGGAGCATCCTTATACTCAGCAACTTAAAAAAGACTTGGCAGTACCCCAGTGCTTTCCATGCTTTTCTACACATTCCTCTCTAATACCCCAAATGCTACTTAGTGAAAACTAGAGTTGTTAATTGGCAAATACAACTTTGCTGCTTGGATTTTATGACTAGAAACCAACAATTATATTTACTGAAATGCAAATAGGGTTATGAGCGCAGGACACATGACAAAGTAGTTATGTGAACCGACAAATAACTGAGTTGTTATTTTTTAAAATGAAGTCATCAAGGACTCATGTCATCCAATCTGTCTAGACATGTCCACCTAAGCATGGAATATGCTCTCTGTAATCACAGGACATTTTTATTATGAGGCTCATAAAATATGTAAAAATTAAAAGGGCATGGCCTACAAAACCTTCCACAGAAACTATTAATGTACAAATCAAATAAAAAACTGCGCTGCTGTTGATTTGATTCCAAGTCAACACTCATTAAAATAGAAACAGAAATAAAAGGCTTTCCAACAGTTGACTGCATCTGTACATACTTCAAAAAGGTTAAAAATATTGAAGAGATACACCGTTTAATGCAATGATATTATCCTTAAATACATAGCTTAAAGTACAATTTATATGTGAGACGAAAGCAGTAACAGTAATTCTAAAGCATAGACGAGCCTATATTAATGGGGATACAAGACCTAGAGTAGAACTGTCAAGAATCTTGATACAGCATGAAGACTGTAACCAGTGTCGCTGAACAGTCTGTGAAGAAACTGTTATATGGAAACATGCTTTGATATTTTCAACAGAGGGGAGAAGAGGAAGTAAAGGTAGACATGCTATTATTTTGTTTCTTGTGTAAGAGAAATATACTACTACTCAACCTCTACTGTAAGGTTGGTAGCCCTGAGAACTCCTTTATTAATGTAGCATGTTATGGAAGTCATCCTGCTCCTAACGGAATGAGGAGCAGATATTTCCACATGCAGCTTATACTCCTTTGAAAGAAAAAATTCATAACAGTGTCAGAAAAAGAAAAACATTTTATTTTACTACTGGTTATTCTTTAATAAATTTTATTAAGTACATAAAAGGCATTATATTTGAATTCTAAGCAACTGTTCAAGGAGAGGACGGTCCTACTATATTAATAGAGGAAATGAAACTGACTGGTGGGGTCGAAAGGCATGAACAACTAAATCACAGATGAGGTGGTCTGTCTTAACAAATGAATGAGCATTAGGTGCAGTACCGAAGACTAAGTACAGGTAGAATTCAGAGAAAAAGGTAAGGAATGAAGAAAAGGAAAAAAGTCTATAGAAAATGTGGAACACTGCTAAAAATTGAAAATTAAGATCTATTTCCACTTTTATCAGGCTAAATAAAACCTTTAGAATTGGGCTATCGATTTAGTTATGATAGAATTCTTGATTTTCAATAATCAGAATTGGTCGCAGGTTCTATTCATTCATGTATATATCTGCACAACCCTAGGAAATAACAAGGGATGGTTATCAGGGCCAAATGATTTAGATTGAGGTTGACCTGTTTGGGAATCAAATGCTAATTAGGTCCTCAAAGATAGGGTGAAAGTCAAATTACATACATGGTTATATAGTGCTGGCTTTCTAAAAGTTTTATATTAGTGGAAAAATACAGTTGAACCTTGAAGGATCCTACTTTTGCCATTATTTTCCATGAAAAATTAATGAAAAAAAAAAAGCCGTTCAAGTTTTTAAATGATTTCTTTTAATTATGTTCTTCTCTTTGGCTGAATTCAACCGAATGCCTTTTGAGTTGTGAACATAGACACTAAAAAAAAAAAAAAAAGCCTCTGACCAATTTTAACATTTTTTGTGAGAAGAGTCATATTAAGCTTAAGTGTTTCATGACGTTAAAGTGGAAATGGAAGGTATAAGGCACGTCTAAAACTTTAACATTTATTAGTGTACAAAGTAAATGAAATTAATTTCTCCAAAGATTTTTAGTTTAAGATACAGACTTAACATCTGAGGGCAGGGAAGCCTACATATTAATTTTATTTGTAGATGTTATAAATGGACACAGTGCTTGCAAGTAGTTTAATGCTTTCAAAATTTGATGATCAATTTATTGAGGATTCTATAAAAACTAAGGCCAATGTCTTTAAAAGTACTAAACTAAAAAAACCCTAAAGCATAACAAAACACAACAACAACAAAAAACCCCCCAGAAAAGTACTAAATAGTATCATCGTTAGTTCCAGTAACAATTGTCAGATTTTTTTCTTTCCCAAAACCATATCATTGGGAGTTAATATGGATATCACATCATTCCTTAGTTCAATCACATCAAGTACTATTATTTTTCCCAGTCTAACACATTTCAAGTCACTTTAGAAATTTATTTTCTAACTTAGTAAATGTACATCCTTATATAAAGGTTGTATATTTTTAAAACAGGAAGAAAATAATGTAAAAACTCATTACAAATCCAAGTGACATATAAGAAATACGTTATCTACTTAATTTCATGGTAATTTATACTCAATGTTTCCAAGAACTAAACTGAATTTAGTCACATACCCAGTTTTATTTCTATCCAGGACGCTGGGTGCCAAGGATCGAATATAAGCACAGGTACATATAAGCAGCAAGATTACAGTCAACAGACTCTGAAAGTTGAAGATGGCAGACTGAAAAGAGGAAAAGAAAAATTAGTACCACATAGGAAACTGCATCAGTAAAAACCCTCAGACAATTTCACAATAAGCATCATGCTTTTTATCCCCACCCCGGCCTACGAAAGAGGACCACCATCTGAATCTCTGTCAGAGGAGTTGCTTTCCTCCCTATTCTTCGGGCAAGAGGACATGAGAAACAACAGTATTCTAACATTTAAAATGTTATTGTGACCATAGGGAATGCCGTGATTCTAACTGAAAGCTGACAGAAGTTAATTAACGGAGAGAGCCTAGGATCCTAACCTAGAGAGGACATGTTATTATTGTTAAGCACTGTTCACTACGTCCCAACTCATAAGCTCCCCATGTACCAAGAAACTGAGTGCTGCCTGGTCCTGCCACATCCTCATCATTTTTGCTTGTGCCCATTGTTACATCCATTGTGCCAATCCATCTGAGGGCCTTTCGCTTTACCAAATACCGCATCCTTCTAGGGACTGGTCTCTCTTGATAAAATATCCAAGTATGTGAGAGGAAGTCTCGCCATCCTTGCCTCTAAGGAGCATTCTGGCGGTACTTCTTCCAAGACATGGGTCGCCAAATCCTATCAGTACGTGGAATTGGTGTCTCTTCCCTATCTGGAAAACTGGGTGGAACACGACTAAGGAATATGCCTTTAAAGGGTGAAATTCTTTTTTTTTTTATTAAACAATTTTATTGGGGGCTCATACAACTCTTATCACAATCCATACATCCATCCATTGTGTCAAGCACATTTGTACATTTGTTGCCATCATCATTGTCAAAACATATGCTTTCTACTTGAGCCCTTGGTATCAGCTCATTTTTTCCCCTCCCTCCCTGTCCCCCACTCCCTCGTGAACCCTTGATAGCTTAGAAATTATTATTATTTTGTCATATCTTACAATGTCCAACATCTCCCTTCGCCCACTTTTCTGTTGTCCATCCCCCAGGGAGGAGGTTATATGTAGATCCTTGTGATGGATTCTCCCTTTCTACACCATCTTCCCGGTATCGCCACTCTCAGAACTGGTCCTGAAAGGTTCATCTGTCCTGCATTAACTGTGTTTCCAGTTCCTATCTGTACCAGTGTACATCCTCTGGTCTAGCCAGATTTGTAAGGCAGAATTGAGATCATGATAGTGGTGGTAGTGAGGGGTGGGGGAGGAAGCATTTAAGAACTAGAGGAAAGTTGTATGTTTCATCATTGCTACCCTGCACCCTGACCGTCTTGTCTCTTCCCCGTGACCCTTCTGTAAGGGGATGTCCAGTTGCCTACAGATGGGCTTTGGATCTCCACTCTGTACTCACCCTCATTTACAATGATATGATTTTTTGTTCTTTGATGCCTGATACCTCATCCCTTCGATATCTCGGTCACACAGGCTGGTGTGCTTCTTCCCTGTGGGCTTTGTTGCTTCTGAGCTAGATGGCCACTTGTTTATTTTCAAGCTTTTAAGACCTAGACACTATATCTTTTGATAGCTGGGCACCATCAGCTTTCTTCACATTTGCTTATGCACACATTTGTCTTCAACGATGTGTCTGGAAGGTGTTCATCATAGAAGGCCAATTTAATAGAACAAAGTGTTCTTGCATTGAGTAAGTACTTGAATGGAGGTCCAATGTCCATCTGCTACCTTAACAGTTACTCATTCTTTAGTGGTTCAACCTTAACTCCAAAAGTTAAAATGTTAACACAGGAATCAGGAAGCTGTTCAGTTTCTATAGTCAAATGGCAAGAAATCATGTTTCCAGTCAAAGTAAAATGGTGTGTTCAACTTTCAGTTCGAGGGTCACCTGGTTCTAGGAAGGTCCAACGTCCTCTAACCTATGTGGCCTCTCTACCTCCTCTATTTCACAGAAACTCTCTCCTTTCCACTACGTGCTTACCACACTCTCAAATCACTGCCATCTAGTCTATTCCAGTTCATAGAAAAGACCCTGTGGGACAGAGTAAAACTGCCCTGGGTGGGTCTCTTTCTGGAAGTAGTAAGAAGTGTCTTTCTCCCATGGACTGGCTGGTGGTTTTGAACTGCTGAACTTGCTGCTAGAAGCTCAACACTTAACCTACTACATCACTAGGGCTCCTCACCACACAGTGGGAGTTCAGTAAAGGATAGTTGAAACAAAGATGTAAAAAAGTTTAGCAATATCACTACACATATATTAGAGAATAATCTGTCCATTATAATATACAAAGAGGCTTCAAAAAGTTCATGGAAGCATAGAATAGAAAGACAAAACAATTCTTCCAAGAATCTTTGAAGTCTCTTCCTAGAGGTAACTTAAAACACTTGCATACAGTTAGGACTAAGAGTCCTAACTTTAAAGAGACAAACGATTCTGATGTCTATAAGAAAAAGACATGAACAAGAATACTAAACAAATAGAGCCATAGAAAATTAAATCACATATCCTTTTTAAAACCTTCTACATTTTTCATAACGAATGTGTATAAATGATTAAAAACACACACAGGGTATTTACTAATGTTCTCAATGACACCAGATTTCACAGCCATTATTTCTTATGGCCCAGGTGGCCATTGTTGGACTGGTAACTACTGGTTTTGGTTCCAATGAGATTGTTGTAAATATGCATTTAAAGTCTTGGAAACTCTACATAGGGCCACTATGAGTTTGAATTGAGTGTGTAAAATCGATCTATATGTAAAGTAAGGGGGGACATGGTGCTTGTCTTTGCATGGCTTTTACCTAATTCCCAACTCTTTGGGAGTTTTCATGATAAACGTTTTAATGGCTTGAAAATGGTAAACAAAGATGATAAGCAATAACAATTTTAATACTTGTTTTTCTACATAGAACTCTTCTTCATGAGATCACCTCTCTGCCTCATCTTTCGCCTGAGGCGAGGGGGTGGGTCAGAGCTACCAACCTGTGGCCAATAGTCCAACAGTCACCCATCAGTGTCACCAGGGTTCATCTCATAAAGCCAGCAAGGGTAAAGTTTAGTGTGCCTTTTGTCTGAATTAAACAGAGCTTCAATTTTGCATCTCAAAGCAAATGATACACATTTTACACCATGGAAGACATCTAAAAATTAACTAATGATCAATTTTGGACAGAAATAACTATCTTACAGAGCTTATCTCGCGAATGCCATTATGTTTTGACAAATATAAATGTATATTAATAAATACTTAGTAATATCAAATGAAACCCTAGACAGAATGACTGAACAGGCACGAATATATCTGGGGCTGTCTGGGGCATGAAGCCAGATGCTGGGGGATGTTAAAAAGGCACATTCATGATTTTTTTCCTTTGAGGATTTTACAGCTAACAGTAACAACAATTACTGACAGTCAGAGAGCATTCGTTCTGTATTCTTTTTTTATCCTGGTGCATCTGAGGTAGAGGTTAGTATTTACACGCGTAAATGAGACAATGGAGGCACTCAGCAGTTCTAAAGGAGTTACAGTGGAAAACGAGACAAACTCATTGTCCATTTTGACTAAATCCAAAGGGCAGAGTAGAAAGGCTCCTGTGAGTTTCTGAGATTTTAACTCTTTATGGGCGAAGACTCATCTTTCTCCTGTTAGGTCACAGACTCAAAAAAACTATGTAGCAGCTCACGGTAAAACACCTGAGCCAACCTCACAATATATACACATTGTCCAAAGGGACAAGTCAGGAAAGATCCCAAGAAAAAAGCAGGAATTGAGTCAAACTTTGAGAGCCGCAGGTTAAATGGGCAGAGAATAAAGAACAGGCTCAGAAGACAGTGGGCGGGAGACCAGACATGATGGGCAGACTTTCTGTGCTAAGTAGAAGATTTAAGTCACAATGTGGTTGGAAATGAGATTTGCTTGTTCAGGTTCCTAATGGAATATTTACTTTCATGATTGGCAATGTGGCTTCTTTTCCTCCCCAAATGTCTTTTTAGAGAAACATTTCTGAATAATATTATGACTGAGGTTGTTTTCTACATAATCCAGTGGAGTTGGAGAGGGAAGGTGTGTGTGATGGTATAATGAAATGCTGGGAAGCTTTTTCAGCACCAAACTCAGGGCCATTATGTCAATACGGACTAATTGTGACCCTATAGGGCCAGGTAGAACAGCCCCTGTAGATTCTGAGACTTTTAACTGTTTACCGGAGTAGAAAGCCCCTCTTTCTCCTAGGAGCTGCTGGTGGTTTTCAACTGCCAATCCTTTGACTCACAACCCAACAAGTAATCACTATGCCACTGTGGCTCCACAGTTGAGCCGAGGATACCACTTAAAACACGTTTGTTTTTAGAGTGAAGTGTGTGTGTGGAATAAAACAGCCATTCACAAGTACGCTTGTTCCTGGCTTATAGATTTTAAAATTTAATAAGCTTTGGTGGTACAGTCTTTTAAATATACTCAGACTTTGGACGAGTATTTCAAACTCATGAACGTTACTATACCAATTATAACATTCCTTCTATTTATTTTTACATTAATGAATACAAAAAGTTTCATCTCAAGGTTAAAGAAAACAGGTTATCTCTCCTGTTCAGTATAAAATTAACTGGGACGTAATAGGAAAAAGGGGACAGGAGAAAGCTCAGGAAAAAAGCTAAGAATATGCAATCACAAAGATATTTTTGTATTAAGATGATAAGAAAGTCAAAGTCATGCATCATTTTAACATTGTTTTTGATACTTCGAATTATGAAATCTTTTTCAAAGTTCTCTGGTTACAAATCATACACTTTAACCTAATCTCAGGCCATCTAGTCAATTCACAGTGACCTTATAGAACAGAGTTCCCAAGGGCTTCCAAGACTACATCTTTATGGAAATAAGTTGCTAGTTTCATCCTTCAGAACTGCTGGTGGGTTTGAGCAACTGATCTCTTGGTTAGCAGCCCAACTCCCCCTGGGCTCCTTAAACAACAACAACAACACAGACCCATGGTGCTTTCAGGTTGATTCCAACTGACAGCAAACCTCCCTAGGGTTTCTGAGACTATAAATCTTCCTGGGAGCAGACAGCCTCATCTTTACTTAGGAAACCCCTACCATAGATGGTAGGAAACCAAACTTCAAAATGAAAACACTATGAGTTTGCACACACAGGCCCGAAGCAAGCAGTTAAGACACACTTTAAAAATTGAAAGAAGATAAAATTTTGAATATGGTCAATTTGAAGCACTGGTTGATTTATTCATGAAGTTGAATCACTGTGACAAATCATTCACTTTCCTTCAACACTGTCATCAAAGTAGGTGTCCTGAGTTTACTGGGGTGGGGTAGTACAAGCCCTCTCCTTAACAAGTGTCCTTTCAGGTATCATAACGACTACAAAAGTATATGAAACTAAGGAAAACTGTGGGGTTTGTTTTGGCTAAGCAGTCGAGTGATTCCTTTACATTTCTAGAGCATACTATATTAACGAGTAGGAAAAGTTCATCTAGGATTTTGTTATAAAATGCTTATGACACAAGGGCCCTGGTGGCACAGTGGGAGGCTATCTGAAAGGCTAGTTGGTGGCTCACACACACCAGCCACAATGGAAGAGGAGGATGGGGGAGTCTGCTTGTGTACAGATTTACAGGCTCCGAAACCTTAAGGAGCAGTTCTACTCTGTCCTATAGGGTCCCAATATCTCAGAATTCAACTGGTGGCAGTGCATATGGTTTTCTTTATTTTAGAGTCTTATAATGTGGATGTGTTTATGAAATCAAATGGGTTTATTCTCACAGATGAAGTCATATCATGCCCACGTTTGTTAGTGTGCCTTACACGAAAGCCATTTACCTTTCATTCACCTAGTGGATAGTCAGGATATGGTAACATCTTTGCATAAGGAATTTTGTTTAAGTTGTATAATTTTAACAGGCTGAGTTGGCCAATTCTACTGCATTTAACAAATTCTACTTTTTGGAAACTATTCTCCCCTATGCTTTGCATATGCCATTTGTTGCATATGATGGCTTGGTGAACTTACTTGTTCTTTCAGTTGAAACTCAAGGCCTACCTCCTGTGGATACTCCTCCATCCCTTGCCTGCATACCAAGCACATTTTAAGGTCTTTGCATGACTAATAAACATATACTTTCCTGTGATAGCACTCAGAGCTGTATAACTCTTTCCTCAATTTTAATGAGTTTTTACTGGACCTCTGTAACTATCAGTAAGTTCTAGGTGCAAATGGTTGATGTGTTCAGCTGCTAAGGCAAAGATTGGCGTTGTTAGTCCACCCAGAGGTACTTCAGAGGAAAGATCTGGCATTCTACTAAAAAAAGAAGAAAAATCTGCATGGAAGACTACAGAACATAGTTGTAGTCTGAAACATAAGTTGGCACGCTTTGGAGCAAACTTGTCACACTGGTTTTGGTCTTTGGGGCCCATCAAACTCACCAGTAAAGAATAAAGAACAATGCTAACGAATAAAAACATCAACGTAACTGGCAATAATACAGGTTTTAAGAAATGCAATGGCATATTTAATATTCTTATGTTTGGGGCTTAAGCTCTGTGGAGTAAAATACAGGTCTGAGGTAATTACCAGTCAGCATCCACACCTCTCCTCTCACCACTGGAACTCACATAAAATCCCACTCTACTGGGAAAGCAGTCACTGGCGAGTATGTATTCCTGACTTTAATTCCTAAGAGAGAGAATCAGGCAAAGAGCTGACAAAAAATTCTAAATAGTTTCCAAATCTAAGGTTTACCTAAATTTTAGTGAAAATAGCTCCCACATTTCATTTTGTATCCTAGGCAATATGTTTAAGATTACACAAAATTAAGAGTGACAGTAAAATCAAAAGTAATTAAAAAAACCCACAGACACTATTAATGTGATAAAACCATAATGCTCGAAACATTTTATCATTAATAAATATAAGTGAAAAAAATATTTTCTTATTTTAAGCAAACTTACTAGGTGTCTTCCAGTCAATTGGCAAAATCTTTTTTTTTTTTTTAATTGGCATAACCTTGTACAATATTCTATATCCAACTTTGGTGGGGAGTAATTGAGGTCTTAAAAATAAAAGCATTGGAAACAGCCAGAAAGACTAATGACTACTTGAACCCCAGCCTCCCTGACCCTGAAAACCGAAGAGCAAGACAGTGCTCAACAAAGTGGGAGAAAAAAGGTGGAGCATTTAAAAGAATACAAAAGACAAGGCTAGGGAAAGGTAGAACCCGACACTATAGCCTTCAGATACTCTGCATGCTGGGAATCGGACTTTCACCTTCTGGTTCACATTCAGTCAAACACACAGGCCCCAGGAGAACAATACCAGCAAGGTATGCACTCCTTATAGAATAAGCAACCATTTGAGATTTAAAACTCCTTATTTACAATATGCATTGATATTTAATAGTTAAGTTTGCTAAACTGGAGAGAATTTTATTTTTATAACTCCTGGGGATTGTTGCAGGCTGCTGAAGTGCTTCATCAATTAAGTAAAACATGAATGTTAGCAAAACAAAATAAAATCAGAGGCAGATTCTAGTCACACTAAATGGCATGTTTTCATATAAGCACTCGAACTTAAATGACTTTTTTTCGCATCGTTTTTTCCTCTCACACTGGCATTCTATTTTAGGATTACTTACTTGATAAATGAATAGAAAATATGGATGTCAATATTAGAATATTCCTACAGCTAGTTTGTAGAGTTCTAAATGATGAAGGTAAGGTGCTGTAAGGCCCCGTATGCTTCGTTTCTGATTGCAAATTCACATCAATCTTTGGTTTACTCTCTTTCCATTTCCACAGATGACCAGCGATAACCTGATATATGAAATACACTTGGTCTTTTTCTGTGCATAGAGACAGTCAAACTTGTTTTTAAATGACAGCATACTATATTCTGCTACCTGTCCCTTAAAGCAACAAGAAGCCCCGGTTTAGAAGAACTTCCTGTTATCACTAAGAGATCTCTTCATTGTTTTTAATAGTCTCAGGTAGGGTGATGGCTAAGGGAAATGGACCCTAGGGCCACACTGTCCATGCCTTGGCCATAAAATATTACTTCACAAAGTCCCACTCCATTTTCCTCCCAAATTGTACTAGATTTGTACTTGGAGGTAGGTCTTAGATATGGAATTGCTGCATCAAAGGGAAATAACATTTTGAATTCTGACTACTACTTTGTATTCTATAAAGGTTGAACCAATTTGTATTTTCACTTACTCTAAAGAGCTTTTGTGACATGAGGGGACTTCAAAAATTTTGCAGAAAAATTCCATCATTCTTCAATTCCATTTCCCACGAACTTTTTGAAATGTCCTCAGAGCATTAGATGCTAAAAGTAAAACTTTATTTCACTATTCTTATTGCTGCTGTAACAAATTAACACCATTTAGTGGCTCAAAATGATACACACTTATTATCTTTGGATTCAAATGCGGGTTGACAGGTGTTCCCTCTGGCGGCTGTGAGGAGCGCATGCATTTCCTTGTGTTTGCAGTGTCTGAAGGTTGCCTGTGACCCCACATCACTCAGACCTCTGATCAAGTAGGTAGTCATAACGTCTCACTTTGATCCTCTTAGGGTCCTTAATCCAGGAAAGTTTTCCCCATCTCAGATCCTTAATCACAGATGCAAAGTCTCTTGCAATGTAAGGTAAAGAGGCTTAAGGGAGTAGGACTTCTTGGGGGTGGGGCAGGGTAGGATGGGATGGTGGTCATTGTGCCTACCACTCTTAAAAACTTTTCGCTTTTATGAAGAGGTATCTAATAATTCCTAGACTCAGACTGCCTGTGGCATCTCCTGGAACAAATACAACCAGACCAGAAGGCCATGGGCTTGTGGACAGTGGCAGCCCTGCCTTGACCTTTGCTCATTACTCTCAAAATTTTGCTAAAACTGATAATGGAAGCTCCAAAGTTATTTTCTTCCAATGGCCATTTTTATCATCCCTTAGTCAGCAGATTTACTAAACTACTCATAGCTAATTAGAGCTTCTGAAAGCTTAAAATATCAGTTAATTTTTTTCTAACCTAAAATGAAATACTTTGAATAAGCATTCTAGAGTTAATCACAATGGATAGACCCTCTATACTAATAGAAATAATTTACAGACTTTCATTTGACTCTCGCTAAAATACACTTAGGAGCCCTGGCAGCTTAGGGGGTTATGGGCTGGGCTGCAAACAGCAAGGTCAGCAGTTTGAAACCACCAGTTGCTTTCTGCTCCCCACAAGGGCTGTTCTAACTCTGTCTTAAAAGTTCTTCTCTTTCATATAGGGTCTCTATGATTCCAAATAATAAATATATGTTAAACAATAAAATCCAAGATCAGAGAATTGTATTAGAGCTTAAACTCTTGAGCCCTCAGTTTGTAAAAGGCAGTGAAAGCTCCAAATCCATTTGCCAGAGTTCCCACACAGATTAAGCCTCCACTGAATTCCCTTAGATCATTGCCTAGGGATGGGGATATTCTTGCCCTCAGACAAACTGCACTGAAAAGTGGACCACTGCAGATATAGTTAAGACTGAAGACATTATACTTTTTTCTTTTGACCCATTTCTAATTTGTTCTAGTTTCTATTCACTCCTTTCTTTTTTAAAATTAATAAAGTATTTTATTGGTGGGTCTTACAACTCTTAAACAATCCATGCATCAATTGTATCAAACACATTTGTACCTATGTCGGCCATCATCATTTTCAAAACATTTTCTTTCTGTTTGAGCCCTTGGTATCAGCTACCTCCCTACCACTCTCATGGATCCCTGAAAAATTATAAAGTATTATTATTTTCATATCATACGAAAGCCCTACTTTCTTTTACATTGAGATTTTCCTGTATTTTATTTTATTGCCACTGATGGAGCTTTCTGTATGTTTTAAATATGAAATCCAGGATAGGCAAATCTATAGACAATAATGAGGTTAATAGTTCCTTAGGATTGTGGCAGATGAAGTTGGGGAGTAGTGAGGAATGATGAGTGTACAAGAATGAAGAAAATCTTGCAAAACTGACTGTAGTGATGATTGCTGTTTTAAAAAATGTATCTTTAAGATATTTTAATGCATTGTACAGTGTGTGAGTTATATGTCAATAAAACTAAAAAAAACCTATACTAATTAAATTTGGGTATGAAGGAAAAAATCAATAAAGGAGATCTTTTAAATATGTAAGATACTCTTAATGTAAACAACTCAAAAATATTTAATAAACCTTTCAAAACAAGTTTTTATCGAAAAAGCTAAAAGCAAAACATTTGAACTAGAGGAAAAATGGTATAAAGTCCAAGCAGTAAAACGGAGCACAGATTGAAAAATGAAAGAAGCACACTGGTAGGCTAAAAACAGTTTTGTCTCGAGCAGTGGTTCTCAACCTTCCTAATGCTGTGACCCTTTAATACAGTTCCTCATGTTGTGGTGACCCCCCAACCATAACATTATTTTCGTTGCTACTTCATAACTGTAATTTTGCTACTGTTATGAATCGTAATGAAATATCTGATATGCAGGATGTATTTTCATTGTTAAAAATTGAACATAATTAAAGCATAGTGATTAATCACAAAAACAGTATGTAATGATATATTGTGAAATATTTATTTTTAATTACAAATAAAAGAAATTTTGTCTTGAAGAACATGTGTAGCCTGGGTAACAGTCTTCACGCCGGGTACTCGTATGTGGTGTATCTGCATGTGTGCGGACCTGCCTGGAGACGGATAAAGGAGCAGTGTCTTGGTTCCTAAGACCATTGGAAATAAGCGTTTTCCAAAGGTCTTAGGTGACCCCTGTGAAAGGCTCATTTGACCCCCAAATGGGGTCGCAACTCACAGGTTGAAAACCACTGGTCTAGAGTGTTCTGTGATGACTCACTAACCATAATTTGCAGGTAAAATAACCAACTTTGATTAAATCTATAGTATTTCATCAGCTCTGATCACATGGCTCCATGTATTTTGCTTATTTTTACAACTATGACAAAAAAGGGTTAAATCAATTTGCTGATTAAGGAAATTCTTTACACACAGCAGTGTCTGGAAACGTCAAATGCTGGCTGCCTTTTATGTGAGTAACACATTTTCACTGGCCTATTCCTCTAACTAAAGATCAGTTTAAAATAAGAATTGAATACCAAGAACTTATAGTTTTGAAAATCCAAACAGTAACAAATTACACCTACTTATTTTATATAAAACTAGTTTATCCCTCTCTGGAGGTGGAGGTAAGAGAGAACACAGAAATGACACTCCTGACCTAGTTGCAATAAAAATTATAAAGCACTGGAAAAGTGGGTCAGAATTTTCATTTACAAATTTAGGTCAGGTCAGCAGTTTAAATTACCTTTTACTTGTAAATTAGCATGTGCTGCCACTGTTACTTCTTAAAGCAATGCATGGGAATACAGGAGTAAATGCATGCCTATATGTGAATGTACAATTGCATACATATACGCATATAGCTTTTGCCCAAGGATAGTAAGCACAGATGATTGAAAAGTTATTCACTAACATGTAGACACACTAAAAAAAATTTAAGTTTACATGTATAGACACTCAAACTTTGTTGCTTGGTATAAACTCATGATAGCAGACCAAATAGACAAGCTAGAAATCTTTAATTCAAAAGCAAGAAGCCAATCAAGTATAGTTACAGATCCTAAGATTAAAGATCTCTTCTAAATGCCAGGGACGACAAATATTTGCATTATTTAATGAGATAATCTAAGCATACAAACTAGTCTTTGTATAAATCAACATCTCCACTTGCCATTTTAATGACAATTGTAAAATGAGGGTGTTAGATTATATACATTGGATCTCACTGGTCCTGTTTCAAAGATAGGTAAGGTTTCTCTTTTTCCAATAAGAACTTTCAGAAATATGAATAAATTTAAGAAGGGGTACCCCAAAAATTCTGGAATTTTTTTTCAAACCTATGTATTTAAATTTTTTTACAAAACAACCTATCACCTTCAAAGTACTTTCCATTATACTTAATACATTTGTCAAATCTGGGATTCCATTCTTGGAAATATTTTTCAAACTCATCTGTTTGGATGTCTGACAGTGCCTCCCTTGTTTTTCTTCACCTCTTCTATGTCATCAAATAGCTGTTTCTTTATGACCCTTTTCAGATTCGAGGAAACAAAAACAAGTCATATGGAACAAGGTCAGGTGAGTGGGGCAAGAGAAGCAAGCTGTTTTAACCCAAAACTGGCACACTGAGATGGCTGCATGAGAAGGTGCACTGTTGTGGTATCAAAACCAGTCCCGTCTTCCATAAATCAGGCTTTTTTGGTAACACACCGTTATGCAATCTTTTCAGAACCTCTAAATAGATGGCTTGACTTAACAGTCTGACCTGGAAGAAAGAACTCTCAGTGCACTAGAAGTCAACATTTTCATCCTTAAGGGAAGTTGACGGAAATCCAGAATGAGGTTTGTCATCAATCAACATTTCACCTTTTTTGAAAAGAAAAACCACTCATATACTTGTTTTCCCCATAGCACTGTCCTTGTAAGCTCTGTTCAACATTACAACAGTTCCTGTGGCATTTTCTCACATGAACAGAAAACAAAATTTCACAGCTGTATACTGTTCTTTAATTGACCATAACAAAAAACGAGGTTCGAGCAAAATAGCTTTTATGAAAAAATTCACTGAGACCAGCGAGAACCTTCCCAGGAGATGCCACCGGGTGCACTATCTCAGAGTGAGTTTTTCGATGCTAGCCTAGCAGGAAAAATGCATACTATGAAAGCTCCGCTCTGCCCAGCGCAATTCCATTTTGTTGGTACCCCTTGTCTTTAGAAACACCTGCAAACTCTGCTCCCCACTGACAATACTGAGCATGGTTGGGCATTTCTGGTTATCTTCATCTCTATGTGGTGGTTTCGACAACTGCAAGTTATTTCCATTCTTAGTTTGAGATATTTTATTGATAGAGGCTAACCTTGGAGATACTGGGCAATTGGCTTCAGATTCTAATAAAGTAAGTCACATGGATTCTTTAGTTTCTGCGGTAGTTACATAATTCATGTCACTTTGAAGCTATGGGGTTTATGGAGTGTACAAGTGGAGTTTAGCTTGTTAACCACAGCCTGATGGTGACTCCTTGTGGGTGTGGACTTCTCATAAGGAGAGCTCTGGGAACCTACCCTTCTCTTCTCTCTCCTTTACCTTCCTGCTGACTGACCCTGATAGCTGCCAGAACCACAGCCGTTGGATCCACAAGCTTTTGCTTCCACAGGCCTGTGATCTTCCTGCATTCTGCATCATTGCATGTGAGGCTGAGTTTGAAGAGAGACTTATGGACTTGAGTTGGCCTGGGTGAGGATGTCTTCCTGACATACAATTATTTCTTGATATAAAGTTCTTACACATATGAGTGTCACTGGATTTGTTTCTCTAGTCAACCAAGCCTAATACAGTTTCCTAGTGCAAATAAAAGTTATGTCCATTCTTTAGTCTGTTAATAGTGCACAAGCACTCTGAGGACCGTCAGAACTAATAACATGATAAACACTAATAACATGATAGACACAGGCATGAAGTGAGCAAATACTGTTGAAAAATGGCCCCAAGAGACTTGCTTGCCACAAACTTTCTATTTGTAAAAACTCAGTACCTGTGAAGTACAAGAAAATGCCATTTCTGTATAAGGCAATAAGGCGCCAAAAATATCAGTAAGAGAAGGCATACATATACTTATGATTAAAAAGAGATAAAAATGAAATAAATGCATGTTGTTAATGAATACTTAGGAGAAACTATTCTGACAAAGACCAAGTAAGTCTGTCATCAAAAAGAGGACCCTGGTTTTGTGTTTTTTTCACTAGGGCTATGTAACAGATTAACACAAATTAGGTTGCTCCAGAGAGAAATTCATTCTTTCAATGATCTGGAGGCTAGAAGTCTGAAAGCAAGTCTGATACGTGGGTCATGTTCCCTTCAGAGCTTCTACGTGATCCTTCCTGGCCTTCTCCAGCTTCTGGCAGTGTGACTCCAATCTGTCTGGCATTCCTTAACCATCTTCTATGTCTCTCTTCTTATAAAGATACCATATCGATTACGGGCCTATCCTACTTCAGTATGACTGGGATCTTAACTAATTACATCTTTATGACCCTGTTTGCAAGCAGGTCACGTTCTGAATCCCAGGGAGGGCATGGAACGGAATTCAAGCTAGTACACCATGGTATGAAGCCTGGTTACCCATTAGAAATCACTAGGAGCTTTAGAAAATGTCCAGTGCCAAGACCTCGTTCCTAGAAATAACTCTCAGTGAGTTTTTGAGCATTTATAATTTCTACAAGCTCTCAGGCAGTTTGCACCATACCATAAGGGTTATAAACCACTACCTATATGAGTTTAGAGAGGATCTGCACCAACTCCCGGTTCCTATTAGCCCAAAGGCTGTGGCTCTACTTTATGGGAACCTTTTAGGGGTTCATTAGGTCAAAACCATTTTTATGTGAAGATAATGGGCTGTCGTTTGCATTGAGGTGCAAAAGCAGTGGTGAGTACAAGGGATTGCCATTTTAACCAGCACCCATCAATCACATAAGCCATCCTTTTCCTCTTGAATCCTCTCTGGAATTAAGGCGCTATTGTGTAGTAAAAAGGGAAAGGTTTTAGCTAACAAATAGAGGACAATTGGTTTAAACCTTAGCTTCATTATCGATAGGCAATGTGGTCTTGGGGACCCCCAATCATTTGCAACTTGGCTTATTGTTTCCAACTGGGTCTTCCAGGTTTTAATGTTCTATTTGAAGATGCCCTCCATAGTGTTACCAGCTAGTGTTATAAAATGTCTACCTTTTATTTGGCCCCCACTGAAACCCACTGCCATCAAGTTGATTCTGATTCACAGCTACCCTACAGGACAAAGCAGAACTGCCCTTTTTGTGTTTCTGAGGCTGTAAATCTTCATGGGAACATAAAACCTCCATCTTTCTCCCTCAGAGCAACTGGTGGTTTCCAAATGCTGTCCTGGAGTTTTCCCTTGCTGGAAAGCCATTGTATAAATCCCTTTGTAAGGCACAGCTCCCTTCCAGATTGGGGTCATCGCTCACTATTCCACCTGTTTAATTATTTCAGCCACACTTAGGCAGCCAAGTTCCTTTTTTTGGGGGGTGGTGGTGGTTTACAGCTGCGAGTGCTTTTATTTTCCCATGCAGAACTGCTAGTTCCTCTGTGCTATCAACTTTTTTTTCAACCTATCTCTGAAGGGACACTACACATACTTGGTTTAGCGATATAATGTGGGCATTACTTACTAGTGTGCAATGTTTGTAAGCATTATGTGAAAAAAATAACACACAGCAAAAAGGATAAGCTTTCTCAAGATTATTAATCAATAAAGGAAAAGAACTGGAAGTAATTCTAGAAATTGATATTTCTTAATATGGCTCTTTTATCCTCCTTCTGTTAATCCCCATCCAATGATTGGGTGGGGCCATGCAAGTAGGGTGTGTTAAAACACTATAATACAGATGAGCCTTGGTGGCTATTTCTGTGTAGATGAGAACTACCTCAGCAGAGGCATTCCCGGGCCTCTTAAAGAAAAGCCCCCCAAAAAACATGTCCAAATTCCCTGCCTGAACTGGTGGAGGTAGGAGACTGTGCCATGCTGAATACAGAGGCTGAGATAAGAAGACCATGAGACAGAGCAGCGGGGCAGTGCTGAGACAGTGAGATAGAGTACCTGCAGGTCTTCTTGGCCCACAGATACCAAGGGACTGAGGACCAGAAAGAGACTTGGCTACTAGCTGAAGAGAGGCGTTGCTATGGACCAATGACTGTATCCTGAGTATTTTTTGGCCCTTTTAATGTTTCTGATCCTGGTTTGTGGTAACTTGCTAACTTCCCTAATAAACCCTCCTAATTGAGATTGTTGCTTGTTGAGTTCTGTGTGACCATTGAAACAAATTATTGAAGCCAGCAGAAAAGTAGAGTGCCATGGGAAGAATTCTTGATGTCAGAAGAGGTAGTCATTATCATGGAGGTATTGCAACATGTAAGTCTAGGTGCAAGCTCACATACACATTTTCATTTTTTTAAACTGCCAATTAATCCTTGAAGCTTTGCTATGTCGCTCTTCCAGCTACAGTGCATTTTCTCCAAAATGCTGATGCCCCAAATTCAGAACAGAGTGAAAAAGAGAAATTTATCACTTGGGAACTGTTTCCATCATTCATGTGCATCTGATTGCCCCATCTTATAATTAAAAATACATCTTTATCTTTACCACTTTTATTTTTGATAGTAGCATAATTTCTGGTATATGGACACCAAGAAAGAGTCCTGGCTTCACTCCCTGTTAAGTGTGTGACTACAGGTGATTCAGCCTTTGTGTCTTCCTTCCTTAAGTGCTCCATAAGCATGTTATAATTTTCACTTGAAAAGACATGGCAAGACATTTGATATGCTGTTGATTGCAAACATAATACATGTATTGCCTTTACTAGTACATATTATTGTAAGGAGAGTAATATTATCTTCATCTTGTGCTATGAAGAAGCAAAATAATTCAACTGCAGCTTCTAAGATGATTTAAGACTTAAGGCTAAATCTCCCTGCTCCTTTTAAAATAGGGAGTCAACATTTTTAAGTAACAGAATCTTATGTTGTAGAAGGAAGGTGAAACAAGAGAATGATTTCCTTAGCTTGAGAAAGAAATCTGCCCAAACTTGACCATTTGTTTATGAGAAGGTAAACTTCTCTCAGCCACAAAAACAGGCAACAGTGAGTTTCTGATTAGGTATCTAAGGATTTTATGCTGTATGAGGTTCTGGAGGAATTTCTAGCAACATAAGCTTAGCAACTTTTCACTTGTAATAGTGAGTCTTGGCTTTCTTGGAGACATAGCTGTTTTTGGACACATGTTAAAAAGCATGCTTCCTTTTCCCAGAAATATGCTCATAAACGCAGTATTTGGCATATGAAAGTTTTAAGCTCACCTAAAGGCTGTAGATATTTACCATAACAAGGGTCATGGCTTTTGGGCACTGTGGTTGGGGATTTTATACTGGTAGTGGGACACAATGAGTTACTAAACACAAGGTCAGCAGTGTAAAGTACTAGCTGCTCCACTGGAGAAAGATGAGGCCTTCTACTCCCATCAGTCAGTCTCCCACACCCACAGGGGCAGTTCTACCCTGTCATATAGGGTTGGTATAAGCGGAATTAACTCAATGGCAATGCGTTTGTTTTGGTTTTCAAGGTCTCTGGTGGCACATACTCGTTGGGCTGCTACTAAAAGGTCAGTAGGAGTTCGACTGCACCATTCACTCCAAGTGAGGAAGAGGAGGGTTTCTGCTCCTGTAAAGAGCCTCAGAAGCACACACGGGCAGTTCTACTCTGTCCCACAGAGTCACTAAGAGTTGGAATCGACTCGTTGGCAGTGAGTTTTGTGACGACTTATCTCCCTCTGGGCAAGTTGGGTTTTCCAACTTTTCTCAGGAGGGGGGCACAAGAATTTATTTTCTCGAACTCTCGTGATTTACCTACGGCTCAAGCTTTTCTGACTTAACTAGCAAAGACATCTGCAGTAAAAGCAAATACACACCCGCCTTAAAGTGGGCGAGGGGGGTGCCAAGAAACCAAGGCCATAGCAACCACTCCAGTCACGATAAGCTTCCACAAGAGAAAACCACCTCTGCATGGAATCCCAGTCACAAAGACCTACAGTTTGTATATCTTTAAGGTAACGAGAACGGGAGCGGAGGAGCCTGGAAAGGACATAGAGCCAGGGGGGTGGAGGGAATGGAGGTGAGGAGTTTGGAGCGATACCATGCTCAAACAAGCAACAATGTCCAATCTGGAAAGAGAGATGAAAAGACGCAAAACAAATAAACAAAATACAAAAACTTCCAGCTCCAGGTCAATAACCACAGAGAACCTATGAAATCCATGGGCTAAGCCAAACCGGCGTATTTCTGGAAAGCAGTCTCCGCGGGAAGGGCCGGGCTCGCGACCCCAGATTTTTCCTTGGGCCGGAGACTGATTCCCAGGGGGGCCGTGCACGGGCCACATGGCCAGGGGGCCCGGGCACCCTCCGAGCCCCAGGAGAACCAAGCTAATGACGGGCTTCCTGGCCCGCGTATGCAGGGTCATCCCCCCCACCCTCCAGCCTCAGCCCCCGATGAGCCCCCTTGGCTAAGTCGCGACCCCACAGCCCGGGTGCTTACCATAGTGAGGCCGGCGAAGCCCCAGCCACATCACCCTTCCGGGCCCCGGGCGGAAAAGGCGTGCACGCCCCTCCTGCCCTTCTTGTTCTCTCTCGCCGTCTGGTTGGGCCGGACAAGGAAGCCCCGCCCGGATGCGTAGTTCCGACGCCAGGATAGGCTCTTTCCTCCAGGAAGAGGTAGGACCTAATCAACGTCACGCGGCCCGGCGGAAACAGTTGGTATTTCTCATTGGCTGCTGAACATCCTCCGTGGAAGCGGGCATATTGGAGCAGACCGGAAGTGGAGTCGTTGGGAGGTAGGTTCCGGAAGTGGGGCTGCTTCTAAGTAATAGTAATTGGCTGTGTTCTTGCTGTTTTTGCTTTTAGTCCCTGTTATTTCCCCCCAAGAACTCACTAGTGTCTGGAGTTTACGTGGCTTGATGTGTGAGCTCTTGGTCTTCCTCTGGTTGCTGGGTCACCAGAATTCCCGGCTTCATCTGCTAGGCATAAGGGCTTGCCTTTTGGCTCCTGAGGGAATCCTGGGAATGTAAAGCGCATTCGATATGCTTTGGATTGCTTGTGGCTAGCCTAGAATTCCACTTAAATCTGGAGGACTGTGTTGGGTACGCTGTGTGATCAGTTCTAACACCTGCTCTTCCTGCGAGTGTTTTTGCAAACTCGATTCCATGGGCTCTGAAACTCTTGGAATCTGGAGAGACTTTCTGTAATTGTAAACGGAAAGGAACTAACCTTTTCTTAGAGCAGTCACTGATCAGAGAAAATAACACATGCTTTTTTCTTTTAATCACTAGTACAATGTTTTTCTAGTTTCGTCTAATTTTACTAATTTTTTTAGGCTGGGCTCCCTTCCCTCAATTCTGTTTTATCCCTTGGCAATTTTTTGATGGACAACACTGTGACTCAGTCATGTTTGCATGATTTTTGGGATAATATACAAGTCAGCGGCATAGAGGATCAGGTAGTGAAGGTTTCTTTTCAGAATATTGCCAAAGTTTTATCTTACTGACTCAGAAGGTGGAGAAAGAGGGAGGATTCATAACCACCCTCATAGAGGTTCCAAGACTGTAGATCTTTATGAGAGCAGACAACCTCACCTTTCTCCTGCGAAGTGTCTACTGAGTTTGAACTTCTGACCTGATAGCTGTGCAACACCTAACTCATTAACCAACTCCAAAAACCCACTACCATTGATGACTCGGTGGCCTTAGATAAGATTTCTGGGCCTGTAAATCTTTACAGGAACCGACAGCTTCAAGCCTACAGTGCCATCAGAGCTCATTAAACCCACTGCCCCAACAAGACTCACTGCTATGGGGTAAATTCTGCTTCATGGCAACCTTGTAGTACAGGGAGGACCTGGCAGTACGGATTTCTGAGACTGTAATTTACAGGAATAGGAAGCCTCATCTTTGTCTTGAATAATGCCTACTGGTTTAGAACTGACTGATACTGCAGTTAGCAAAGAAATGTGTAACCACTATGCCACCAGCCCTCCAGAAATCCATTAAAGTAAGGAAATAAGAACCTTTTGTACCTGTTCTGATTTACCAACAAATTCAGCTTAAAGAGACATATAGTAACAGATCTTGTTTTTGATCAGGAAATTGGCTGTAGGAGAAAACATTTGTTAGTTTCCATAACTCAAAACCAAACCAACCATCACAAGTCAATTATGACTTAGCAACCCTGTAAGACAGGGTACAACTAGTGTTTCAAAGGTTTACGGAATAGATAGCCTCATATTTCTGCATAGTGGTTGGCAGCTAAGTTCAAACTGCCGACCTTGTGGTTAACAGTTTAACATGTGGTTCACTATGCCACCAGATCTGGAGTTACCCATAGTGAAATGTAAATCTCAAGTAGAGGCTGATCATATTTACTGTAAAACAGCAAAAAAGTTCATCTGGTGAGATCTCTGGGGAGTCCATAATTGAGCAATATGTCCATTAAGCACATAAACCCCTTGCTTTTGCTTTTGTTTTTAATAGTCCTTAGTTTAAGGACTAGTGTATAGCAATTTTAACTATTTCAATAGACTCCTTTCTGTATCTCTTCTCTGGATACTCATTTCAAACCAACTTTAAATAGTTTGCTCCTAACAAATCAAATTGCTAAGAGGGTCAGTGAAAAAGAAGAAGATCCTTAACTAGATGGACTGACACAGTGGCTTCAACAAAGGGCTCAAACCTGGCAACCATTGTGAGGATGGTGCCGGACCAGCTAGTGCTTTGTTCTGGTGAACCTAGGATCACTATGAGTTAGAACTGACTTGGAGGCAAACAGCAACAAAACCCAAACCAAATCAGATTACCATCCCTTTTAAAAAATTGATGGTCTTTCTCATCTTGAAGAGTATTGTCCAATTTGGCTTTATGGCTTCCTAGAGTTGTTTGTCAAAATAATACATTTTTCTGTGCATGAATTTACAGTGCTGTGAGGATTAAGAGAGTTAACACAAGAATTCATCTATCCAAGTGCTTAACATGCAATAGGCTTTCAGTACAGCCAGTCCATGGGAGAAAGACAGGTCTACTCCCATAAAGGGTTATAGTCTTGGAACTCACGGAGGCAGTTCTACCATGACCTATAAGGGTGTTGTTATGAGTTGACATCTACTTGATGGCACTGAGAGTTCGAGGCTGTTAATAAGTCTTGATTGTTACTCTGGGCCTGGCTTTCTCCTTTGCTAACTTAAAAGCTTCAAGGAAGGAATGAGGATAGAAAGATGAGTGTACATATTTGTGTTTGCCACCATCAAACATACCACCTTCTATCTAGTTCTCTTCTTACTTGGGTCCAGGATTAATGATAGTATTGTTCATGATGGGCTTACCTGTATATCATTGGCCTTTTTAATTCACTTACTTTTGTATATAAGAGGGCTTCAGAAAGCTCATGGGAAAATTTTATTATCTTTTAATTCCATTTTTGCACAAATTCTTTGAAGCCTCCTTAGATAGATATGTGTCTCTTTAATATCCACAATACATCTGTGAAGTAGGACATTATGTGACTTGGACATTGTACAAATACTTTATTAAAGCCAGATGGGAACCCACTTCTGGTTGTCTTTCATGCTGCCTCCCCTGCTAAGGCTGCTGATGGAGCAGGAAATGGTGGGGGCAGCAGAAGCAGAGAGGAAGTGAAAGATTAGGTAGCAGCGCTTGGCCACCCCCCCCCTCCCCCTTTATCCCAGCCACGTGAGCAGCAGGGGCACTATGGGCCCTTTAGCCCTCCAACAGCCAACACCCCCCTGACTGCACGACAAAATTCAAGAGCCCATGCCAAAGCCATGCCCTCTGTCTCACCTGCCTGTATCCTACCTGCAGTCCAATGCGGCAAGAATTTCATCTTGTTTTTGTTGTTATTATGTGTCATCGAGTTGGTTGTGACCCTTTGCATGACCCAAGGAAACACTGCACAGTCCTGTGCCATCTTGGTCCCTGAGCCCATTGTTGCCAGCTCCTGTGTCAGTCCGTCTCATTAAGGATGTTCTTTTTAGACACCCTTGTCCACATTACCAAGCTTGATATCTTGCTTCAGGGACTGGTCTCTCCTGACAATATGTTCAAAGCGTGTAAGACAAAGCCTTGCCATCTTTGCCTCTAAGGAGCACCGTGGCTGTACTTCTTGCAAACCAGACTTGTTTGTCCTTTTGGCAGTCCATAGTACTTTCAATATTCTTCTCCAGCACCAAACTTCAAATGCATCAATTCTTCGATCTTCCTTATTCAGTTTTCACATGTCCGATTTTCACATGCATATTAGGCAATGAAAAATACTATGGCTTGGGTCAGGTGCACCTCTGTCTTCAAAGTAATAACATCCTTGCTTTTCAAAACTCTAAAAAAATCTTGTGCAGCATATTTACCTAATGTAATACATCTGTTTATCTCTACTGCTGCTTCTATGAGCATTGATTGTAGACCCAAGCAAGACAAAAATCCTTGACAACTTCAACCTTTTCTCCATTTATTGGGATGTTACTGCATCTTCTTGTGTATAAGCCGAGTTTTTCAGCACATTTTTAATGCCATTTTTGTGGTAAAATTAGGTGCCTCAGCTGAAATTCGGGTCAGCTTGTACTTGAGTACATACGGTATTTATTGGTCAGTTGTGAGGATTTTGGTCTTTACATTGAGTTGTAATCCATACTGAAGGGTGATATGCTTGATCTTCATCAGCAAGTCATTCAAGTCCTCCTCACTCTCAGCAAGAACGATGTCATATCCATATCAAAGATTGTTGAGAAGTCTTCATCCAATCCTGATGCCACATTGTCCTTCATCTGAAAGTCTTTAAAGTCATTGTAGAAAATAATAAACAGAAGGAGACCTGCTTTCCTTTAAAAACAAAACAAACACTCAGGGGTCAAAGATGTGGATGTGGTTGGACATTGCCCCAAGGGCACTCAGTGACAAACACCTGTATTGAAAGGTTTTGCCTCTTCAACCGTTTATTTTTCTGGTCCTCATCCAGCCTGAAGTTAAGATTCTTTTTGTTGGTGGTGTTTTCATTTTTAATCTCTCTCATTCAATGTATTTCTCCATGGTTTTAAAATTAGGACTCACGAAAGTTTTGTTCGGCCTGCATGCTATTTTTCTCAACGTATTGGCAACCCTGTTTCACTCCCAACATCTGCAACAGGAATCCTCTAAGGAGTTTAACGAGTTATCTTTTTCCCATAGCCCTATTTTTCTTTTTCTAAATTGTGAATTTACACCAATACAATTATTGCAGCACACTCCTCTCAAACTGCTCTTTTAGTGTCACTTGGTGTTGCTCATTGTTAGGTCTGAAGGTATTTGAACTTCAACCAACTTTGACACAGATGATCACTCCCCTGTCCTTGTTAAGTCCTAAAAGCAGCAAAAGCTATAACATGTGTGTGGTGATTACATAATCTGGCGTCAATTTGGGACTTGAAAGGATTAAGAGTGAATGGGTGGAGTCTAGTCTGTCAATCAGATCATAGCCAATGAGGCCTCTCTGGGGGCATGGCTTTCTCTTGAGAATTCTGGGAATTCCTGGATTTCCTCCTTGGTGGCAAGAGACAGACTCTTGGCTCACTCACTTGGAGACTCTCTACTGACAAAACACATGGCACTATGACAAAACACATGGCACTACCCTTGGAACTGGGGAAGCCATGTGGAGACCCCTGTCAGCACTGAGATGCTTACAACGCCACTGATCCAAAGACATTTTTACTCACTGGCCGGTGATGCTCCTGCATTCGGCATCATTGCATGTGTTTTGTGAGTCTGAAGAGGACTTTATAGATTGGATCAGACATATGGGCTAATATTGGACTTATGGACTTGATCTGGAATGAGCTGGGACGTTTTCTCAATATTCAATTGCTCTTGTTTATAAACCTCTTTCTTATATACACATGAGTGTATGTGAATTTGTTTCTCTAGTCTATCCAGACAAACACAGTGCCCTCTATTAAGGGCAACAGACATGCCCTATTTGCTTAGTCCCATCAATCATTGGTGGGGGTTACCGAGACATGGGTAGAAGAGCCGTATTAAGACATTTCACTGCTTCACAGTGGCCACATAGAACTCACGGACAATACTCCCTGTTCTCAAGTTTATTAGGGAACCTAAGATATTATAAGTCATGATCAAAAATGGTAAAGATACAGTTATTTTGTGTGCAGTACAACTTTTCTGGCATGCCTCTCTTTGGCAACTCAGCCATGTGGGCCCTTAGCTTCTGCCATTTTTTGGTGTTACAAAGCTCCTAGACCCCAGATAAATGTCCAAATAGCATCCCACTCTTTCCAACCTTCTGCCCGAAGGCATTTACTTTTACTTATTCCATAGACCAGCAAGCTGACGCTGTGGCTCATGGTTTCATGGCTTCAGCCTCTGGTGCCCCTGCTGCTGCCACCACTTACAAGGGCAGGGATCTTGGACATACTCCACTTTGTAGCTCTTCTTACTTTATGGTACTGGATTTCTCTGTCCCAGCTTCTGAAATGGCTCACTTTGTACCCAGCAGAAGGGCAAAACCGATTAGTCCTGTCATTACAGTCTTCTATACTATATTTGCCATGATATTCTCTGTTACCTCATGTGCATGTAAAAGTCGGACAATGAATAAGGAAGACTGAAGAAGAATTGATGCATTTGAATGTGGTGCTAGAAAATAATATTGAAAGTCCCATGGACTGCTAAAAAGACAATCAGATCTATATTGGAAGAAGTAAGGCCAGAGTGTCCCTTAAAGGCAAGGATGGCAAGACTTCATCTTATGTATTTTGGACATGTCTCCAGATGTCCCTGGAGTGGGACATCAGGCTAGGTAAAGTGGAGGGGCATAGAAAAAGAGGAAGACCCTCAATGAGATGGATTGGCATTGGCTGCATCAGTGGGCTCAGGCATAGGAAAAATTGTGAGGATGGCACAGGACTATGCGGTGTTTCAATGTGTTTTGCATAGAGTTGTTATGGATTGGAGCCAGTGGACTTGACAATGACAGCACCACCTTATTTGCACACTTCCCCCCACTCATTTGGTGCGAGCTACAAAAACTTTGGATAGAAGAGCTAGCCCAAGTATTTTTACTTCACTGAACTGTTTTAGGCAGAAACCAAATCTCAAATATTCTTCACTAAGAAAGAAATAGCAAAGTGCCAATGACATTCAATCAGAGGTGGAAGTCATAAGACCCACATATATCAGGCAGATATTGAGTTCTGAAGGTGCCCTCATGGCATAGTGAATTGATTATGCCTAGAACTTATAACCACAAGATCTGCAGTTTGAAACCACCAATGCTCTATGGAAAAAAGATTAGTCCTTTTGCTCCTATTATGATTTACAGCCTTAGAAACCCAAAAGGGCACTCTACCCTGTCCTATATGGTTGCTATGAATCAGAATTGACTCAACAGCAATGAGTGTTTTGTTGAGTTCCACCTCTCACAGGTTTCATTCTGTTTTCCGCACTTGATTTCCTGGCACTCTGGATTTCTTTCTACTTCATATGTTGCTTCTTACCTGTCTCCTTCGAGGGATCCTTCCATTATTCCTGATTTCTTTTTGCTGAAATGTTCCAAATATTGGTCTTTGGTTCCATTCTTTTCTTCTCAATATTTCTTCTTGGTATATCATCTAATTTCCTGTTTTTTAGTACTAACTGAATATTGGTTAGTCCTAAATTTATATTCCCAGTCTTCATTCTTTCTGAACTCTAGACTTGCATATCCAGTTGTCTACTTTTGCATCTCTACTTGATAACTACCTCTACATCTAAAAGAGATCTCAAACCAAATAAACTCTCCCTATTTCCCCAAACATGTCCCATCCCTTCCTATCAGTTGATGGCAACCTTACATAACTAGTTACTCAAAGTTAAATCTTGGGAATCGTCCTTGATTCTTTATTTTCTATTATACTCCCCAAATCCATCAGCAAAATCTGTTGGCCTTCTTGATCTAGAATGTGGCCATTCCTACTGTGTATTCCTATGAATTCACAAAAATGCCCTTGCTTCTATTTCTGTTAGCCTTTATCTGTTCTCTCTTCTATTACATTGAGTTTTCTAACTGATTTCACTATATTCTTTACCTTACTCTAACTTCTTCTGTAACGTACAACAGTAGAGTAATACTTTAAAGATGTTTGCAAATTGTATTTAAGTTTTGATTGAACAATGAATTGTGTGATATATGGATTAAATGCCAATAAAACTGTTAAACATTGTATTTAGGTTCTAAATACAGAGTAACCACAAAAATTAGTAAAATAATATATTTATTATAAGTGGGTTTGAATTGAATTGGGCAGCATTTGCTTGAATTTATCAGAAAAGGGCATATTCTCCATAGGATTCCTAAGGCTGTGTGTGTGTGTGTTTTAACTTTATGTTGTGAATTGCGTGAAGGCTTGTGGTGCCATATTGTTTTCCACAGTGTCTGCGCATTTTACAAACCCAACAGCAGTGCATGAGAGTTCCAGTCTCTCCACACCCTCTGTAAAATTTGTTTTCTGCTTTTGTTTTTTAACTTCTTTATAAAGCTGCAGTGAGATGATATCTTATTTTGATTTCATTTATCTAATTGTAATGATGGAGAGCATTCACTCTTATGCTTGCTGGCTGCCTGAAAGTCTTCTTTGGTCAAGTGTCTATTTATGTTCTTTGCCAATTTTAAAAATTAGACTGCCTTTTTCTTGTTGAGGTATTGAAGTTTTCTGTACCTTTTAGAGATTAGACCCTTGTCTGATAATGTCATTTCAAGACTAAATTTATGAAACTGACTGTCACATCTTTTTTTGTGGAATGGCTGTTGGGTTCATGATACTGACTTTTCAGTTAGCAGCCAAATCCATAGCCCTGGTGTGAGTTCAGCTCCTTGACGGTCTTCCTCTTTTTTGGCTGACGCTCTGTTTACCAAGCATGATATCCTGTCCCAGAGTGAAGGCTCTTCTGGTAATGTCCAAAGTACATGAGATGAAGTACAGCCATCATTGCGTCTAAGGAGCATTCTGGCTGTACTTCTTTCAAAACAGATTTATTTGTTTGTTCTTATGGAAGCCCATAGTATTTTCAATATTCTTTTTCAGTGCCATAATTCAAATTTGAACTTACAGCACTATAGGTGGTTAATGCATTTTAAAGCCCTGTGAAATTTGTTCCTGGTTGCTTTTGAAATGGCTAGCGCTCATAAGAAATTGAGGCTTACTCTTTTTTTTTATTCCACTGCCTAAGACTGGCTGAAATCATTGGAAGAGGAGACTCTTGTTATTAGCATTTTTTTTAATGTTGATGAAGTTGAGCTTATTTTGGGGAGGAAAATACTGCTTATTTTGATTTACATGACCAAAAAAGAATAAATCCCGGTTAAGAATCTGTAACCGCTCATGTTTTTTACTAGAGGCCAGCCCTGCTATTCACTTTAAATTTAATTTTGCTTGTGTGCCACTGGGAAACCCTTGTGCTAACAGGATATTGCAAGTATTTTCTCTCACTAATATAGAAATTTACCTTTAATGATGAGTCATTTATGATTAGTATGTAAGTGTGATCTTTGATATACCATATATACTTGAGTATAAGCTTAGTGTTTTTTTTAAATGCAGTTTTTGTGGTAAAAGTAGGTGCTTTAGCTGATATTCTGGTTGGCTTATACTTGAGTATATACGGGGTATAAAAATAGAGAAACTAGCTTTGCATATAGTACATTATTGAATCCTAGATAATGAGCTAAAATTCCCACTATACTATATGATATGCATTCTGAATTTCAACTACCCTTTGACTATCATACCGGGAAGCCCTAGTGGTGGTGTCTGGAAAGCATTGAACTACTAACCACAAGGTCCACAATTCAAGTCCACTAGCTGCTTTGAAGGAGAAAAATGAGACTTTTTGCTCCCATAAAGATTTACAGCCTTGAAACCCCATAGGGGCAGTTCTGTTCTGTCCTTAGGGTCATTATGAGTCAGAATAAACTCAACAGTAGTGAGTTTGAGGCAGAAGGAATTGTTGGCACTGGCTTGAGGTTTTGAATAGGATCCTTTTTGCAGCCTGTGAACCCACTTATTATAACTCTGCCTAATTTAGGACTAAACACAGACAAGGAAGGAATTTGTTCAACTGTAGAAATCCTGCTTCGGTATTAATGGTGAGGTTGGAAATGATGAGATTTGAGATTATCTAGTATAAATGTTATTTGGACAACAAGTAATTTGTGCCCCATTTCCTGAGCTTTATAAGCCCTGTAGAAATGCCCAAAGTATTGAAATAAGCACAGAATTCAATCTGGTCTTTGTGTGAGAGGATGCTATTAGTTATCTTGTAATTCAATCTGGACAGTTAATGAGGTTTTTATTGACTAAGGAAGGACTTTGTTCAACTGTAACGGAAACAAATGGGAAGAAATAAGATGCAGCCATTGTTGAAGACACACAGCGTGAAGACGTGCTGGGGCATGTCAATATTTGCCGTAACATTTGGAAGTTGCCAAGTTCCTGTTTAAGAAATGTGACTCTACCACCGAATGCAGTATATCAATAAATAAGGAATATGTCCAAAAGAGCAGCTGCTCAGGGAAAATAGGATAACATCTGTCTAAACTTGGGAACACTTAAAAAGTTAGAAGTTTAAACATTCATTGATGACTCTTGGTAATTTGTAGGTAGATTCTAGTTCAAAGTGCTATGGGACTAATTTCCATATGTGGGTTTAACTTAAATTTAATTTTTAAAAAGGATAGCATGGCTGTTATGTCTAACTTTATAAATTAGTTATGCTGTGATACTCATCTACAAATGCAGTAATAATGAAAACTTATTTAGAAACCAACCTCTTCATTTTTGAAGAAAGAAAAAAAACATTGTTAAGATTGATTCAGGTAATGACTTACTTATTACTTTTGGGAACCAAAAGTTTGTTCTCTGAGAACTTTTTATGGCCTCACATAAAGTAATGAAATTTGTCTTGGTTATGAACTGACAATTGTGTATCAGGAAAAAAATCTGTTGAGTAAACAGCAAATTAGGTTGATATATTCAGTTGGCTATCACCTGAATATCACTGTAACTTAACAAAAACATTTGTTAAAGAGACATTTGAAGCTTTTTTGTTGAGTCATTAGAACCAGCACTATTATACATACTTGCAAATGGAGACAACCAATTTACTTATAGATTTTCATAAGAGGTTCATGAGGACCTACCCATTCTCTTCAGTGTACTAATCAGTGGTAGAAGATAAAGTGGTATACTTTTTAAATTTAAATACAGTTAACAGAGAATTTGCCAATATTCTGTGGTGTAAGCTACTGAGCTTTGAGGAGAAAACATTAGATTGATTGGTTCCTGACTTTTAAAATTTAAAGAACATATTTTAGCATGTAACCAAGCCTTGAGCCTTTGTTTAGCATGGACACTAATATTATAATTGCGTTTCTTTCTAGTATCTTTAGGGCAGTGCAATCATTAGGGATTTTAGGAGGATGTTGTGACCACCAGGGGACATTGTCAGAGAGGGCAACACATTTGTGCAGACATTTATTTATTTATTTTTTAAAAATCCCTCTAGTTAAAACAACATTTTTCATAAACATACTATACATATATCAATATATCTATAAGTCTAAAGCTCTACGGTAATTTACTTTTTGAACCTTCTAAAGAGCTCCTAAGGAGCACTGTGGAATAGTGGTTGCAAGTTGCACTGCGATACACAAGGTCAGTAGTTCACAACCATTTCAGCCACTCCCTGGGAGAAAGACAGGGCTTTCTACTATCTTAAAGAGTTACAGTCTCCATAATCCACAGGGGCACTTCAACCCTGTTGGCTAGGGTCACTACGGGTGGGTCGGCATTAGCAGTGAATCTGGTTGTTTTTGGAAGGAGTGCCTGTCAGAGCCACCATTTCTCAGTCACAATGGTGGTTTCCTTCTAGCATTTTAACTACAATATTGTGGTTTATTAGTATTTTAAACCAGTCATTCTGGTGTTACCCCCTCTAACAATGTCCCCTGGTGGTTACAATACCCTCCTAAAATCCCTAATGATTGAACTGCCCTAAAGATACTAGAAAGAAACGCAATTATAATATTAGTGTCCATGCTAAACAAAGGCTCAAGACTTGGTTACATGCTAAAATATGTTTTGTAAATTTTAAAAGTCAGAAATTAATCAATCTAATGTTTTCTCCTCAAAGCTCACTAGCTTACACCACAGAATATTGGCAAATTCTCTCTTAACTGTATTTAAATTAAAAAAGTATACCACTTTATCTTCTACCACTGATTAATACACTGAAGAGAATGGGTATCAATAACTTCTTTTGAGAATGAAGTAGTAATTTAAGAAAAAGGAGAAAAATTAAAAAATGGCTTCTGCTTGGTTAATATCTTATAAATAATGTAATTTAATGTAGAAGAATTTAGACAACAAACTTGTTGATATTCATGTAATCTAATATAGTTATATAATTTATAACTATATATGTTGCACATTATTCTATGAGTAAAATTGATAGTAAAATTATTAAGGATTCTATATGGTCAAATAATGGAGAAGGTTCCATGGGGTGAGGGAGGTGACACTTTGAGTTACCACCATTGTTGGATTATCCAGTAAGCAAGGCAAGCATGAGCTTACTTGTGTTTCTTTATAACTGGTAGTGAATAATTTCATATTTTTTTCACGATATCAAAGACTTTCCTTTTAGCTATGACTGGCATCTCTCTCTCTGCTAACCCCACGGCACCTTCTTACAGAATCTTCAAAGCCTTTTTTAAAGTTTTAATGCTTGATAGGGATGGTCAGCATGGCTTGCTTGTGTCCATGTACTAATCTGTAATGAACAATTGTCCATGTGAGACTGTTTACAGTAGATTAGTAAGCAATTAAAAATAAGCTCCTGTTTATCATGCTTATTGGGTTTCCTACTCCTAGTTACCTCATTGTGAGCCCTGGTGCTATAGTGGTTAGCATTGGGCTGTGATCTAAATGGTTGTCAGTTCAAAACCACCATCAGTTCCGCAAGAGAAAGACTTGGCTTTCTACTCTCATAAACAATTTCAGTCTTGGAGTCCCACAGGAGCGTTGTCATGAGTCAGCAATGACTCTATGAGAGTGAGTTAATTTTTTGTTTTTAAATACATTCCATGAATGTAGTGAATCATACAGGAGCACTGTAATGAATATTTCTTAAGCATAACCCAAATCCTTGAGGGAATGAATTACTGGGCCTAGAGTAATAGGAACCATAGTCTTTGGAAAACCAAAGTCTGTTATCATAACATAGCGCACAACGACAATAGTCCACATCCTGCTAGGTGTAAGGCGACCAGACGTCCAGCTTTGGGCAGGACAGTCCCGATTTTTAACAATTTGTCCCACGTCCCACGGCGTTTTAAAAAATCCCGATTTTTGGAAAGAATGCATGACAAGCTAGGGAACAGTGGGAGAACGGGAAGGGAATATACAGTTTTCGGCTGCCATGTGGCTATTTTGCCAGGATATGAGTTTTATATTATTTTTATTAATTTTATAATGTTAAGCTTTAACAATAACAAATTATTGTTGAGCACTGATTATCAAGAACTGCTTATCAAAGTTCACATTGTTGGTCAGTTGTTAGAATTCGACCGCCATTGTTTGGACTTATTGAACAATGGCATTTTTTGGCATTGTCAACGACGAAAACATTTTGTAACTGTCTCTCAGACGATACACATGTACTGCGTGCTAGTGCTAGTTAAACAAGTGATGTCAGCAAATCAGCTATTTAGATAATTTAGGTAAGTAATTTATTTATTTCATAAATACATAAATTTTCTTGAATTTAGCAGACAGTACTGGAATGATGGGCAAAAATTATTCGATCATATTACTCAAAATTTCCCATATAGTATTTCCAAAAATGATCTTTTTAACGAGACATCATTATTAAAAAATATATACTGATAAGGAAAAGGTTAAATCTTGGACATCAGCAAAAATCACAATAGAGAACAAGTGGTTAGAAATATTTCATTATTTTGAAACAAACCATGTTCCATACAATAATGCACTAAAAATTGTGGAGTGCGCGCTGTCCTTACCAGGAACTAATGCTGCGACTGAACACGTTTTTTTCTACGGTAAAT
>NW_022111373.1:67153763-67213348 GCF_000313985.2 Echinops telfairi | reverse complement strand
GACAACAGAAAAGTGGGTGAAGGGAGACGTTGGACAGTGTAAGATATGACAAAATAATAATTTATAAATTATCAAAGGTTCATGAGGGAGGAAGGAGGGGGGACATGAGGAGCTGATGCCAGGGGCTTACATGGAAAGCAAATGTTTTGAGAATGATGAGCGTAATGAATGTACAAATGTGCTTTATATAATTGATGTATCTGTGGATTGTGGTAAGAGTTATATGAGCACCTAATAAAATGATAAAACAAAACTGGAGTCTTAAAAGCTTATGAGCAGCCACCTAATGTACAGCCTTTTGAGTTTCTCTGGCTGGAAGAAAGAAGAGTGATGAAAATCGAAAGATATAGAAAAACAATTAGTCAGTGGGCTACTGGATCATGTACACATCAACATGAATAACCCTGAGATCAGGAAAATTAGATGGTACCATATTAAGGATCATATTAGCAGGTTATAAATTTGAAAAACCCAAAACAACTCCCTACCATCTAGTCAATGTTAAAACTTGGTGGGAGTAGAAAGCCCAGTCTTTTGACTGTGGAGCTGCTGGTGGTTTTGAACTGGTAACCATGCGGATTTCAGCCCAATGCTAGCTACTACAGCACCAGAGCTCCTAGTTCATATAGATGAAGCGGGAAAAATGTGCAACAAAATTAAAAATCATAAGAGACCAGGCTTACTGGTTGGACAGAGATAGCTGGTATCAGCAAGACTATGGCTTTTACTCAGCCTGTAGGTCTAGAGGTATGCTCCCCACTGTGGTAAAATAATCAACCACATAGCATCAAAAGGGCAGCATTTACCCAAGGATAAAGTTCACAGAGTTAGGAAGGAAGACAGGAAGCAGGGAGAAAGCAGGGTAAGTGATGGCACATTGAGGCGATCACAGTGGAAAAGTTTAAATTAAATGTGTATGAATTGTTGACTGTTAAAAATGATACAATGCTCTGCAAACCTTCACTTAATTCACATAAAGTGCTGTTTGTTTTTTTTAAAAGGAAATGTCATGCACTTTATAAAATGGTAACCATATTAAGCTGAAAATGCAAAACTTCCTGCTTGGTGTTGGATGTTCTGAGTTTAATATAGTATTTCCTGAATGATGACTCATAACCCTGATGGAACATTCATATCATCACATTCATAAGTATGTCACAGAGCACTGTGAAGTAATTGAAGTTAACAGAATTAAGTAATTTGCTGAAGTCCATGCATTTTTGAATGAGAAGTCATAACTGACGTCTGTCAAATTCCAAAGCCTGAAACAATGTAGCTTAAACAAAAGCACAATTCTTGGTTTCATAATTAAAATTTTCAACTGTTATGGATAGGTTGTGGTGCAGCAGGAATCATACCCGACCTGCTTTTCACCTTTCAGTTTTGCTTTCTACTTTACTTAATTAATTCCACACTGAAAACATCGTAACATCAAATCTAGTAGAAAAGAGAATCTATATCCCATATAATGCAGATAAAGTCTCAGAATTGAGGTTCTTTGGACTTAGTTGTCCTCGCTCCAGTCATATGCTGACCTCTGAATCCATCGTTGAGATTGGAACATACATTTGGTGTAATGTAGGCCCATAGTCCTCTCCCTTGTTACCTGAAATTGGAATCTGCTTTCCCAGAGCCTGTGGGCTGGGAATAGCAATGAGTGAGGATCACCCATGGCATTGTTGCTACAAGTCAGGAGAGTTTGTGGTGAGTAACCAGAAAAACAACGAAGAAATTCTCTAAAAGTTAGGTGAGTGAGCTCTCTTAACATTGCAGTGTAGGAGCACGTGTGTGCGTGTGTTTAAGCAACTAAGGCAAAATGTCAGCCAGGTGTACAAATCAGTACACTTAAATGAATTTGGCTTTATGAGTTAGGGTTCCTTAATGATTATGTGTTGGGGATTGGAACAGGTGTTTAATTTCTATTGGCTAGGTCACAAATCTAAAATTGTATGATTTTAACGATGTGCCAAAGGATAAGAAATTTGGGGGAATAGCAACTTTCTAATTACCTCTAGTTTCTTTACTATGATGGTTATGTTCAACAATTGAATATAACTATGGAGTGGCTCACATATTGAACAATTTCCCACAAATTTTGCCCTTAAGAATAAGTTATTAATGTAGCACCAATAAATATTGAAATAATTTCAGAAAATTTTTATTACTAGATAACAAAATTTTCAGTTGACTAGGAGGCATCTTTTGTAGCTGTCGCATCGTTGATGCAGTGTTACACGTGAAATTCCCTAGAGCAGCATGTGTAGTTTCTGGTGTAAAGCTTGTCAGATGGAAATATTTACCAAGGAGCCAATTCTGAGTTCAGAGTTTCTTTTAATTGGCTCCTAGTATTTTAAGAATCCAATTGGATATTAAAAAATAAATTTATGGTATCTTTTTAGGTACATTTTACATGAAGGGAATGTAATAAATATGATCAGCTTGGTGATCCAATAACAGTTTTCAAAACTCTTTTTTTAAACACATTTTATATGGAGAATTTAAAACATACCAAAATAGAATAGTGTAATGGATCATGTATTCTTGCTATCTTATTTCATGTATATTCTACTAGAATATCAGGCTTCTGTATTGTTTCAAAATAAATCCAAGACATGCTATTTCATATAGAGTTATTTTAATGTGTCTGTTAAAACTAAAGATACTCTTACCATACCTAAAAAAAATTAACAACAAATTCCTTATGTCATTAAATAATCTAGTTTACCCTCAACTTGATCAGATGATCTCATGGATTTGAAACGGAGTGTTGGTTGAAACATGACTTAACTAAGGCCTGTACATTGTAGTTGTTTCAGCATTTTTTTAAACATATATAGATGTGAGTTTGCCCATCCATGCTTTTTTCTTTGAAACCCATTAGTTGGAGACACTGGATTGTTTGTCCCACAGTCTGCCACAGTTTAGATCTTTCCAGTTACATTCACAGTTTAGTGTGGTTCTCTGTTCTTTGTGTTTCTTGTAATCAGTAGCTCCAGTGATGTTATCAGATTCAGATTTTATTATTATTATTATTATTTTTAGCATGAATACAGAGAATTTAGGGGTTTTACTATGGAAGCATATTTAAGTCCATAGGTTTTTTGTTCTGTATTTACAACAAAAAAGAGATCAGAGTATGAGGAAAGAGTAGGTGAATACTTAACTATGTTGATCTTTTTAGTGGACATAATCTGTAATTACTTCGGTAGCTGTTTGCCTCTTTAATTTTAAAGAGGCACGTAATCCCTTGGCCCTCAAATCTCAGCTATGAGGTCCCTTGGCCTCTGTGGGCTAGACAGCCTGCCTGCAACTCTGCCTCACAGTCTCACAGTGTCAGCACTGCCCTTCAGTTCTGTCTCATGGTCTCCTTGCCTCAGCCTCGGGTCCTGACCTGGCTTTTTTGTTCTGCTCCATGCTGCAGCTTCTAGTGCCACTGGTCTCAGCCTCCACTTCTTGAGAAAGAGACTGTAATTTGCTCCACTGATGGTTCTTCTCCTTGTGGTCATGAGATTCCTCTCTCCGCTTCTGAAACGGTTCATCCTTATAGCAGGATGAAGGAGTGGCAACTGAAACTGGCCGGCCCCCTCTGTTAGTATTCCACACACCTTATTTACATGGCCCTACCCAATCATTTGGTGGGAATTAGAGACATAAATAGAAGAACCATATTAATTTTCATTTCACCACAATTACAAAATAACAAAAGTGTTTATGATTGGCCGTGGTCATCATTTATCCATTATTTGGCCAAAGAAGATGCCATATTAAAATACAGAAAAACGCTATCTACAAATTGAATCGTATATTTAATGGGATAATTTTATAATTTGTTTTTGGTATATGCCAAATGCTAAATCTTCCATTATAACAGAAAATCCTTGCTTTACTAAATGGCGTCTTTCTGGATATCATAAAGTTATTTTATATTTCGTATGCTTTATTGGACATGTGGTTACTCTGGCCAAAGTTTTGTGTTCATGCTTTCAGAATTGAATTTGATAGCATGGATTTCAATAAAAGGTCCTTTTCATGACATTGGAATTGCATTGTTACTTTTAGTAAATCTGCTAGTTAACTTTTCATATTTTATTAACACTAGATTTATTATAGGTACAGTCTTTTATTTCTCCTATTTTTGTTTATTTTGGCCCTGATTTTTTTTAACATTAAAAAAAGCAGCAGCAACTTCATACATTATTTACCAGGTCTTTAACAAATCTCCTCCTCTTTTCTCACTTAACACTATAACTCCCGGCTAACCAAATTATTAGCTTCCTGATATCTTAATTATAATTTTATAGTCTTCTAGAAGGTAGATATCATTTTTTTTGGTGTTGTTGTTGTTTAATTTGCTGGAGTTCTTATAGGGCACAAAGTCTGTACAGGTCCTCCCCTACTGAATGCTTGATTGGTAGATGGAGTGGGTTTTTTGCCAATGGTTTCCTAGCAATTGGTAAAAGTTCATTATTTCAGCTTACTAGGATGTTCTGGTTTGTTTCTTGATGTTAAGTGACTGAAATTAATTTACCTTTGTATGACTTCTCAGATCAGCTTTTTAAGCATTGCATTGCAAAAATAAAAGCTAGTTTTTCTCATACAAAGTAGCTTTATTACTAGGTATTACATAAATTCTTTTGGGAGGACTTTGATTTCAATAATAATAATTTTTTACACTGTCTAAAGCATCTAATATTTCCATATTTTTTCTTTAAAAAATTCGTTTTATTGGGGGCTCTTACAGCTCTCATAACAATCCATACATCCATTGTGTCAAGCACATCTGTACATATGTTGCCATCATCCTTTTCAAAACATTTTCTTTGTACCTTGAGTCCTTCATATCAGCTCCTCATTTTTTTCCTTCCTTCCCCCCCTCAAACCCTTGATAATTTATAAATTATTATTTTCATATCTTGCACCAACCACGGTATCCCTTCACCCACGCTTCTGTTGTTTGTCTCCCACCCCTGCCCGGGGTGGGGGGCGCGGTTATATTTTGATCATTGTGATCCATCCCCCTTTCTCCCTCCACCTTCCCCCTGCACTCATGGTATTGCTATTCCCATTGTTGCTGAGGGGATTCTCTGTCCGGGATTCCATGTGTGGAGAGCTCTTATCTCTACCAGTATCCATGCTCTGATCTAGCTGCATTTGTAAGTCCTTGTTTTTTCTAATGAGAAAAATCAATCTTGATTTTTGTGCATTTTGAAGATTGCTGATGAGTTACTACTGTCTTTTATAGTGATGTGCAGTTTCTGATTCAGTACTGTTTTAGATTCCTTGGAAGAAGTCTACCAATCTCTTTAGAAAGAAAGGCCTGTTATCTACCTCTTAAAATCATTGAATGAAAACCCTATGGGGAAAAAAAAAAAAGAAAATCCTATGGACAACAACATGCCAAACAGTGGTCAGATTACCAATGGATAGTGGTTCAAGGAAGGCATTTTTAAAGTGTTATTGTATACGAGTTGGGGACTGACTAACAATAATAATCCTTATAGCATTTAGTTTCAAAGTTGATGTTAATTATAGCAATAGGAGGGTTACTGATTAATCCTTTTGATCAATATAAAGACATGGTCTCTTAACTGTGTATGTGTCCTTTCTGCCACTTTGACAGGTAACTGCCTCCAGACACTACAATTCAATACTGTGGAAACACAGCATCCACAATTATGATACTTTAATAATCAATGGCCCCTAACTGTTTACTTTATAGCTCACTTCATTCAAATGTTGTAGAGGTCAAAACATAGGAAGCCAACGGAGTGGTACTAGAATTTTGAAGCTCTCAAGATCCTACTTCAACGAGTACCAGCTAATACTCTTAGAGTTCCATCTGGAGTGATTCAGTGTGAATACTTCAGCTTGGCTTTCTTTGGTTAGGAGGTAGAGATGACATGAGTGTGTCACTGAGCATGATTCTCATATCCTTCTTAATTTTTAGTGGAGAAATAATGTAATTGGCAGCAGGCTCCTTGGAAGCTGATCATAACCTGTTTCCCAGATGTCAGGGCTTTGAAAGCACGAGTAGATTTTGTTCAGTCTAGGCTGGACATGGGTATTTTAGGAGAGAGGAAGGCGTGAGATAAATGAAAAGTAGGTTCAGAACTCCCCTAATCATCCATTTTGTCTGGTCTTATACCTCACTTCTCAAAAAAAGCCTTTTGTAATTGTCTCAATCAGTGTGCCTCTATTACCTCTTCATACCTTAGTACAGCTCTTACCATCCCAATACTGTGGGTTGTTGTTGTTAAGTGCCATTGAGTCGATTTCGACCCATAGTGACCCTTTGCACAACAGGAGGAAACACTGCCTGGCCTACACCATCTTCACAATTCTTTCTATTCTGGATCTCCTTGTTGAAGCTACTGTGTCAATGCATCTTACTGAGGGCATTCCTCTCTTTCGATGCCCCTCTGTTTTGAGTGCCTAATTCTTGTGCCATAACGACTCCTTAGAGCTGAATTAGGTTGAATCTGCAATTCAGGATAGACTATGAGCTTTAGTTTACAGGATTTACTGTCGTTTCATTTGCACCCCAAACATTCATCCCCTTGTTTGCCATTAGAAAACAGGCAAATTAATGGGTTCAATTATGGGCACATATATGAGTGGGGGTGGAGCAGATATAGTATAAGACTTGTTCTTTTCCCATCAAGTCCTTTTAATTATATTTCATTTTTGAGCAGCATATTTTTCAAGTAGGAAAGATTGTATGTAAGCTTAACTGAAAGGAACCCTGGTGGTGCAGTGATTAAGCACTTGGCTGCTAACCAAAAGGTGGTCCATTTGAACCCATGAGGTTCACAGCAGGAGAAAGATGTGACAGTGGGTTGCAAAAGCTCGCAGCCTTGCAAACCATGTGGGGCACTTATGCTCTGTTGTCCTGCAGGATCTCTATGAATCAGAAGAAACGTGATAGCAATGGGTTTGGTTAGACTTGTGGTTAACTGATGGTGTTCGTAGAAACACTGTTACTCTTCAGAAATTAAAATATAAGAGAGGAATGAACAATTTCAAAACTGAAAAAAAATCATTAAGTACTGAAGTCTTAATGACAAAAGATGGTTGCTTAGTCAGTGCTCTATATTTCAGCCACTATCTTATCTCTTCTCTTCTTTAGTTCTGTTAAGTGTCATTCCCACATAGAACTCTGTAATTAGAACTAAAGTGTTCTTGTGAAAGTTTCCAAAATAGTAAGCACACACTTATCCTTTTTGTCAATGTTATTTATAATTGAGAGTGACTGTTTGAAGAATATAAAGGGAGTCAGTCTTGGAACTTTGAGTCCAATTTTAAAGACATTTTGAATCTAGAGAAATTTATTCAGGAGATAGGCCACTTTATTATTTTGTAATACCCACTTCATAAGGCGAGATAAAGGAGGAAATTAAATTTAAACTCATCACTTCAACTACTGATTATTAATAGCGTGTGCAGAAGATAAGCACTGGAAATGTGTGTAATATGATATTGGAATGGTGGCATCTGGCTTTCCACAGACATAGGAAGTAATGGAGAATGGACCCAGACCATGTCAGAGACATCTTCGTAAACTTAAAGTTCTTATGCTTTATTCCTGAAGCTTTAGATTGCTTACGTATTTTCCTTGCTCGTCAACAATACATGACATGCTTTCAAATGAGCTTATGTCAATAGTTATACCTGCATTTTGTTCTTTGCATGATCAACAATGCCAGTTTGCTTAGGATTAAGAATGTTTCTACCACTTAGAATTGTCAATGATAACACCAGGAAAATCAAGATGGTTAGGGTGGAGATAAGCTTGACATGATTTGAAAGGTATATTTAATAACCCTGAACATTCTTTACCTTTAAAGTTTAGAAAATTCTAACAAAGTATCATTTTCCGAAAGCGCTTCTAATATAGAAGGTTACCTTAGTATTTTTATATTTTAATTGCTTTAGAAATATAATGGTAAGTTGATTTTGTGTTTTTCAAATGAAACCTTAATTTACTATTTGGTCAAATAGATAACTCGAACCATCAGTGCATCTTGCTGTTAATAATGAAAATGCTAGGATAAAATTTTAAGTAAAATATTGCAAGTGTAGAAATGCTGATTAAAAAAATGAGTAGTCAATGCTTTTTCTTATTTTCAAAAATATGTAAAAAGTAAGACAACAGTCCTTTTCCTGATACTTAATTTTCCTGAATTATTGTATTTTATCAAAGAGTACATAGGCCAGGGTTTTGTGACTAAATCCTTTCTTTTATTTTCATCTCGCAATTAGATATGTTCTCATCATGTATTGAATTGTGTCCCTCAAAGAATATGTTGTAAATCTGTACCTCTATACCTGGGGTTATAATTCCATTTGGGAGTGGATTGTCCTTGTTATGCTAATGCAAGGAAGGGTGTAGGATGTGTCTTGTGTCAAATTCTTTTGAGATATAAAAGCAATTGATCAAACAAGTGAAAGACACTGAGGTGGGGACAAGAGATGCTAAGCCCCATGGAGATCCGCTTGGAGCCTTAGCTTCAAAGACAAACAAGAACCTTTTTCCAAAACCAACCCAGAGAGGACGGCTTCTCTTAGAGCCAGTACCCTGGATTCAGGCATCTAGCCTCCCCAATGGAGAAAATAAATTTTTGTGTTAAAGCAACCCATTTGTGATAGCATACGAGATAAAAATCACTGCTCCTATTCTTTAATTTTTCTTTTACTTTGTGGTTCGTGTTTATTTTCCTTTTTTGTTTTACAAAAACAAAAACAAAAATACAAGATAACAGAATACAGGCAGTATGTGGGTTTCAAATGCCACCTGTTCCTGACTGTGTCTTTAAAAACTTGCAAATAAAATGGAACCAGTGGATAAAGTTCTTATTTAGCTTTACTTTAGTTCTAAGAGTCCTGGTGCCAGAGTGGGTTACGTGTTAGGCTGCTAACCGTATGGCCAGTAGTTCAAAACCATCAGCCACTCCAAGGAAAAAAAAGACAAGGCTTTCTACTTCTGTAAGAGTCTCAGAAACCCACAGGGGCATTTCCACCCTGTCCTATATGATCACTATGAGTCCACACTGACCCAATGGCAGTGAGTTTAGTTGCAGAGTAAGGAGGTCTGGTGGCGCCATAGGGTTGGGCTGCCAATCACAAACCCACCATTGCTTCAAACCATCTAGAAGTCTGTGGGGAAAGATTTGCAGTTTTGGAAACTCCTGAGGAGCAGTTATACTTTGCCCTAAATCAGTGGTTCTCAACCTTCCTAATGCCGTGACCCTTTAATACAGTTCCTCATGCTGTGGTGACCCCCCCCCCAACCATAATATTATTTTCATTGCTATTTCATAACTGTAATTTTGCTACTGTTATGAATCGGGCAACCCCTGTGAAAGGGTCGTTTGACCCCCAAAGGGGTCGCGACCCACACGTTGAGAATTGCTGCCTTATCGCGTCACTAAAAGGCAGAATTGACTTGATGGTCATGAGTTTAGCTTGATTTAGTGCAAATGATTTCAGAGCTTCATGTGCAGTAAATGAAGGTGATTGTAATGAAGACTTTGTTTGGAATAGTAGCTAATTCAGTTGATTTAAAGTCAGGCCCTTAAGTTGACTGTTCATAACCAGGGGGGACTGCCTGTCTTGTATCAGGAATCTGATTACAGACTATTAACAACATATACTGTGTGCTAATCTTTTCTGAGCTCACTTTAGGCAGGTCTTCAAAATGACCAAGTCGATTCCATTATGGCTGCCCAAGTAATACAGAACATCTGATTTTTAAAAATTTTGGTGATCTAGAATGCTGCGGTACGGGAAAAAGTATGGGTTGAAATTCTGGAATGGGAGATTTGGAAGAGGCATAGTGAGCCCTCTCAGGAGCCTGAAGTATAGTATGACCTTGGATCATTGCCAGGACTGTAGCACAACACACATTCAGAGTGGTGGGGGCTGGCTGCCATCTTAGAGCTGGGTACCATTGTTTCTAACTCTGGCATTCAAGAGATTTAGTTGCGATGCAATGTGCATGCTGCCCTTCTTTTTAAAGAGGAGATTGAGTTTATAGCAGGGCTTTGGCCCTGTAATTTTCCAATTCCAGTTAGTGTTCTAGTTCACCCACATTTTACAAACCTGAGCCCAATCTGGTATGGCTTTATGGGCCATGACTTACCTGGGGCTTAAACTGGTTTGAAGCTTTGTGTTAGGTATCAACCTACTTTTCTCTACCAGGGAGCACTTAAGTTAATCGCTTCATTAGAAACATGCATTTGGCCCTTTCAGACCTGTAAGTACAACTTCTTGGCATAGCTGCAGGAATTAGAACAGCTGCAGTCCAAGCAGCTTGAAAAGAAGCCATGACGTACTCTAAAGGAAAATACAAGATGCTCAAGTTCAAAATGGCGTTATCAATGATACAGTGTTGTAACTAACTTGAACTGACCTAAGTGAGTTGGCTTTTGCACTGTGCTTTATCAGCTTCCAAAATGGCATACAAAATTCTTTGTAAACTAATTTAAAAAGCGTCTTGTTTATTCAGCAGCAACTGTGAATGGTATTTGTTCCGAGTGTAGATCACATCAATTGCATACCAGCCAACAACTTATTTCTTGCCTAAAAGAGAAGCCAAGTATCAAAGACACAAAGTACTAAAGATAAGCTTCTCAATTCTCAACTGTTCTGGGCTCTCAATGCAGCTACTGATATACAAATTTGGGGTGGGACTCAACTGTTTCCACCTGCAGGCTTGTCATAGATCCTTGGCTCTGTCTGGAGAGGTGCTGATACTAATGTGACCTTTATTGCCCTTAGGAAACAAAAAACAGGCTTTGTTATAGCCCTAATCAATCAGTCCCTCTGAAGAGGTCAATTGTCCCCCTTACTCAAGTGGTCTCAGGCCAAAAAGCTCTATCTCTGACTATTCCCATTTACAGCATTGGTGATAGCAAAGAGATTATTGACATTCCCTTACTGAATATTAAAAAGAAATTGCAGGTCATTTCCCCCCCTCATTTCAATGGTTGATTCTTAGATATTTTGTACTTGATATTTAATGAGAGGGTGACCTCAGTAAGAAAAAGAATGAAGTGCTTTCAAAACAGGGTTTGGTTGTATATTATCAGGAAATTAAGCCTCAGCTGATATAAAGAAAACAGTTTTGAGGCCCCCGAGGCATAAGATACTTAGAGAAGATTGAGTTGTCACATTTGGGCTATTCACATAATATGTGCTTAATTGTGTTCAAAAGCAGCATTCTAATTCCAAATCCAAGTTTAATAAATGATAGATTTTTAAAAAGCATTTGTGTGTGTGACGAGCAGGATTCATTAATTAGACCAGTCGAAAGTATTTAAAACAGGAATAATTCTATCAAGAGATGTTTATTAAGTTAATTTATTCCACTAATTAAAATTTTTTCAACCTTGAGGTTAAAGTTCTTTGTATTGTGAAAGCGGGGTGAGTCACTGACAAATGTCAACAATAATGAATTTTAAACAAACTTGTCTCTAGAATAGAGCCACTTGTTTCAAATATCTTTAAATAATAGCAATGAAAGTAATGACCCTTTTACAAGAACTGGAACTGCCTGCCCCCAGACGGGTTTACTTTGGGTACATGGGCTTCTGCAGCCACAGCCTGATTGCTGACCTTGGATCCATCTGCCTATGCCCCAACCACCCTGTCGTCTCCCTGCTCTGTTGTTCTGCGTGCTCAGCCCCTTGCAGCCATGTGAGTCAGGAGAAGCCTCCAGGTTAACATTTGACACAAGGACTTGGACTGGACTGTATTTACTCATGCAGTTGTATGAACCATTTTCTTGATATAGATATCTTTATGTATGTTTATTAAGCATCACTGTGTTTGCTTCTCTAGAGAATCCAGGCCAACAATGGCAGTAACAATGACAGCAACCTTGAGGAATATATAGAATTTGAAGTTTGAAATTTAACATTTTAAGCTGTACTTGTATTGTAGGGACCCTGGTGGGTTACATGTTGGGCTGTTAACTGTAAAGTCAGCAGTTTGAACCTACCAGGTGATCCACTGGAGAAAGACGAGGCTTTCTGCTCCCATAAAGATCTATAGGCTCTGAAACCCACATTGAGTTGCTTTCACGTGCATATGAGGTGGTTGGCTTGGGCCTAGTGAATTTTATCCTCAAAATGGCATTTTTGCTCTTTAACATAGTACACAGGTCTTGTGCAGCAGATTTGTCTAATGGAATAATACTGTTTGGTTGTTTTTTTCTGTTTGATTTCTTAATTGCTGCTTCCATGAGCATTGGTTGTGGATCCAAATAAAATGAAATCCTTGACAACCTCAATATTTTCTCTGTTTATCATAGTATTTTTCTATTGGTCTAATTGTTTACCCTGAGTTGTAATACATGCTGAAGGCTGCTGTCTGATCTTTATTAATGCTTCAAATCCTCTTCACTTTCAGCAAGCAAGGTAATGTAATTCAAGTATTGTAGGTTGTTAATTAGTCTTCCTCCAATCCCGATGCTGGATTTCTCTTCATATAATCCAGCTTCTTAGATTTTTGTCACAACATACAGACTGAATAAGTATAGTGAAAGGGCACGCCCCTGATACATACTTTTCCTATTTTTAAGCCATGCATTATTCCCTTAGTTTGCTTCTTGGTATATGTATAGGTTCCAAGCGAGTTCTGGAATTCCACTCTGCTCAATGTTATTTATAGTTTATCATGTTCCACACAGTTGATTGCCTTTGCATGGTCAATAAAACACAATTAAGTCTCTCTGGTATTCTCTACTCTCAGCCAAGATCTAGCTAGCATCAGCAGTGATACCCTTCTTTTTACATCCTCTTCTGAGTCCAGCTTGAATTTCTGGCCGCTCTCTGTTAATGCACAGCTGCAACCATTTAGGATTATCTTCAGCAAAATTTTACTTGCATGTGATATTAATCATTAATCCCCACATTCTTTCAGGTCACCTTTCTTTGAAATGGGCACAAAGATGGACCTTTTTCGGTTAGCTGGCCAGGTAGCTATAGTCCAAATTTCTTGGCATTGACTAGTGAGTCCTTCCAGTACTGTATCACAGCTTGTTGAAGCATTTCAATTAGTATATCTTCAGTTTCTGGAGTCTTGTTTTTTAATAATGTCATGACTTCAGTGTGAATTTCTTCCTTCAATGCTATCAGTTTTGTATCAAATGCTGAATTTGGAAAAGGTTGAATATTGACAAATTCTCTTTGTTACAGAGACTATTCCTTCCACTTTCTTTTGGTGTTTCTTATAGCATTCAATAATTGTCTCATAGAATTCTTTAGTATTGGAACTCGAGGCTTGAATTTTTTTTCTTTAGTACTTTTACCAAGTCATATGGTCAGAGTGTTCTTCTTTTTTTTGGTTTTTTAACCCTAAATCTGTGCACATTTTGTTATAATGCTTTCTTTTGTCTGCTCAGGCTTCGGTTTGAAATTTTCTGTTCAGCTCTTTACGTTACCATTTCTTCATTTTGTTCTAACTACTTACTACATGTTCAAGAGCAAGTTTCAGTCTCTAATGATGTCCACTTTGATCTTTTTTTTCCCTGTCTTCCTGTTATTTTAATGATGTTTGGCTTTCTTCATGTATGATGCCTTTGATACCATCTCACAACTCATCCGGTTTTTAGTCATTTGTATTCAGTGCATCAAATCTGTTCTTAAAATGGTCTCTAAGTTCAGGTGATGTATATTAAAGGTGTATTTTTAGCTCTCAGGGACTTCTTTTAATTTTCTTCAGCTTTAACTTGAATTTGCTTATAAAGAACTAGTAGTCTAGAAATAACATTGTTTAGTAAATCTGGAACCAGTAAGGCAGTAGATTTGGATCATTCCACAATTCAGCCTAAAAACAAATATAACAGAAGAGGTACAAGATTACCCCTTACTCACTCTTTAGATCTGGAACTCACCCTTTGGGCATTTTTGTTTAAACAACAGAAAAGTCTATAAGGGAAACAATCACACTAGTAAAGTATGCACACCTTAGAGTGATCAACCGTTTCAGATCTAGAGGTCAGCATTTATCCCAGGACAAAGTCCACAGGGTTGGGAGAGAAGGGGAGAAGCACAGGAAGGAGGTGAGATGTGTGGGGTTGCATTGAGGAGATTACAGTGAGTGAGATGAAGCAAAATGTGTATATCAATTGTTGAATGGAAAAAGTGATTTGTTCTGTAAACATTCAATTCACAATTAAAAAAAAAGGGAATGGGTACAAGACTTATGCTCTTCAAAGTAAAACAGTATTGGGAAAAAGAAGATAAGTAATTGAGAAGCATTTTATTGTCATGAGCTGAAAGACTTAAGTTGGAAAGATATTTCATTAGGGGGAATTCTCTGGAGAAACAAAACCAGTGACACTTAAATATTTATATAAAGATAGTAGTTTATATAAAGAGACATTGTTCACACTGTTGTCGTTGGTGGTTTAGTCCAGTTAACTCCATGTGTCAGCTGTTAAACTGGAGGCTTTTCATCATTCAAGTAGCTTCCAGGAAGTCTAAGCCAGCAGATGAACAGGAGACAGGAAGACAGCAGGGAGAGGAAACAAGAAGACCATAGTTGGTGGACACAGAGGTGGTTTGGCAGGTCAGATGTTATGGCAGGTCACCAATAACTCCCAGGATTGGCAGGTAATATGGTAGAACAGTGGCTCAAGTAAAAACACCAGAGGTCATTGTGACAGATGCAGAATCCAGTCAAGCAAGAAAGAGAGAGAGAGAAAATGTTCCACATAGTCTGTTTTCAGAAATGAAGTAGTCTATACCCCTAAGAAGACGTTATCAGGCTGGGAACCGTATAAAGAATTTCCTGGAGTTCTTCATATCATGTTAGGTTACATTATGGAGGAGGCCATAGTGCTTAATTACTTAGGATCCCAGCCCTTCAGCCAAGTGGTCACAAAGCCTAATTACAGGTACTATTACAGATACTATAGCTGTATAAATCACCAATCAAGACTAGCAGGTACTTTTTGAGGAATTGGCACTCTGATCCAAAATATATACGAAATACAAAGGACTAAAGCTATCCAAAGTAATCTTGAAGAAGAGCAAAGTTAGAGGTTTTATTATCTCTGTCCTTAAGAATTATTAAAAACTATGGTAAATAAGAAAATGCAGAATTGGTATACAGATTGATAAATTGACTAATGTGGGACCAAATAAAGTTTGTAAAAAGAGATCATACATATAAGGTTACATGGCTTATGAAAAACATTATAGTGCATTTGCGGAAAGGATAGTCTTCCATAAATAATATGGGGTAACTGAATAGTCAAATGGAAAAAAGTCTATTTTGATTTCTGTCTGACACTATTAAAAAAAAACCCAAACAACTCAAATGGATTAGAGCTTTAAGGCAATAATAAAGCTTTTTGTTAAATATAGGGGAACACCTTAGTTACTGAAGAATTCTTAAAACAGGATGCAAAAAGTACTAATTATAAACAATTGATAAGTTATACTACCTTAAAATTAAAGAATTCTTTTCACCATTAATATAGTGTAAAAGTATTCATAATATATCTAAACATTTCATAATATATCTATACATTTTTAATACATTTTATAAAACCTAGAATCAAGAAAATAATATAAAGACAATGATGAAAATATTGGTAAGATTGAATAGATACTTTGCAAAACAGGATATTCAAATGGACAATAAATATATGAAAAGTACTCATTGTCACCACTCATCAGAAAAATTTGAATTAAAACCACAATGCAATAAGTACCATCGTATACCCACTAAAATAGCTAAAATAAAAAATGGGGAAAAGGTTTGCGAATATGTGGCATAACTGGATCTCTCATATCCTCATGCCATTTATCCCTCCGCCCTTCAATTTAACCCCACATGTGTTTATCAGCCAGGTTGGCACAATAAACTAACTACCTCAATCCACCCCTTGCCAGCCTGGCACTTGTACATAATTCTTAGCTTCACAATTGAAATTAAGTAACACCTACACCTTAATCCTATAATCCTATGAATATGTTCCCCCACCTATGAAAGTTTGTAAGACAACCACTTCATTGCCTTTATCCCCCCAATTTTGAGTATTCAAATTATATACTGCCCACTTACATCAACCCAGTTCTCTGAGAAGACAATCATATTTTTCAACATGAAGAGTCTTCATTCCAGTTGGAACCTTGTAAAGTCTGCATCCATAAGCAAAATCAAATCTGTACAGACCATCCATGAAGTCACCAACAATATGCACCAGTTCACAGGCTCAAAAATCTCCATCTGGTCGGGTTCTGGTCAACTCAATGTGGGCTGCCTCACTCAGCCTCCACAGGGTGCCCATTGGTTGCCTTGCCTTTAGACCATGGGCTCTCACTAATACTCAACAAGCCTAGCCCTCTTGTGCTAGGTCATGAACTTTAGACCAGTCAACCCACTCTAATCTTCTCCTTTTTTTTTTCTCCCTGTAAACCAAGTCCACAGGTGTCAGTGGCCAAAATCAACTCGTCTCTTTATTGCTGCTCTTCCACTTCCACTCAACAGGTAGATCCAGGTGGTCACCTTGCAAGCATTTCAGCCTGCTCACAGGCTCCCTTTAACATTCAGTCCCAGAGAGGAGTTTTCTTCATCGTTCCAGATTTTTTCCAGCTTTTGACAAAGACTACTGGTCCCTGAGTACTCCAAAGCACTGGATGGGGCATATCTTTCTTTGCAAAGCTTTCTTTGCAGACATGGCCTAAACCGATCTAAAGATAAAATTTTAATGGCTGAAAGAAAATAGGCTTACAAACTTTCTATTTTCTTACTTCCCGTATTTTCCCCAGAAAGCCACTGAGTGACTTGATTTGACCTCTGGCTAGACAAGAAAAGGTACCCTGAGGGAGAGGTCAAACAAACATCTACTCTCCATCTTATGATTTGTTTCTCCAGTACCCCACTCCCAAGGTACTATAATGTGTCAGTCTGGGTACTTTAGAGAAACAAATCCACAGAAACTCATGTATAAGAGAGAATTTTTATATAAAAGTTAAGTGTGCATCAAGAAAACATCCCTACCCAGTGCTTTCCAAGCTCACAAGTCCAACATTAACCCATTAACCCTTATGTCCAACACCAATCCACAAAGTCCTCCTTCTCACAAAACAGACACAATGATGCAGATTGCAGGAGGAAAGCCGAGTCAGTGAATGTGTAAGCATCTCAGCGCTGGCAGGGGTGTGGGATGTTGGGGTGGTCTCCACATGGGTGCTCCAGCACCCAGGGCTGCATTGGAGTAGGTCCATGTGGCTTCTCCTCAGGGATGTCTTGCAGGAAGTGAGGTTTGCAAGCTGAAGCAGGGAACTGGCTAAGGCAGCTCCACCCTGGTCCAACCATCAGAAAGCAAGAGATCCGAGAACTCCAAAGGCGAGGCTCACCAAGCCATTTATCCCCCGCCCTTCAATTAACGCCACGTGTGTTTATCGGCCAGGTTGGCACAATAAACTAACTATGTCAGTGGTGGAGTGGGAATATTTTATCTTTTGATTGAGGTGTTGTCTGTGTGAATTTGTCCAATTTATAAATTTCATTGAAGAGCATTACAGTATGTATATTTTCAGTGTGCAAACAATACTTCACTACAAAGTTTTGAAGGCCAGGGAATTTATTGGCTTCAGTCTATAATAACTCCAAAAAGCCTCTCTCTTCATTAAAGGAAGCTCCTGAAACAGTGGCCACAGTATTGAAGTCACTGACGCAGGGTACCTCTTTCGTAATAACTGGGAATCTTAGGGTCTGAGATGTTCCTACATTTTGCTTTATGCTTATGCTCCCTTTTTATGTCACAAATCCTTCTTCCAAGCCTGGGGGACTTGACCAAATGTATCATCTCTAGTTACAATCACATACGATCATAAGATTATTCCCAGGCCACTCACATGAGTTCTTGTGATCCCTTCTTTTGTTCCTGAGAAAGATTCTATTGTCTCTTGGGGAAAAGAAAAGGTAAAATTTACTCTTCATATTTCTGGAAATAGTACTTTTTATTCTTCAATTTTCATTTAGATTCTTGTTTGGGATGACTCATTTACCATGTATAGACCTCTGCTGTTCTCATCTGGAAAACGTTTGAACCAATACTGTATTGAACAAAACTGAGACTTCTCTGAGCTCAGTGATCGACTAACTCTATTATGCCGGCTTTCTTTGGCTCACTTAATTCCTTGCTGTTTTGTATAGCTAAAAGACTACCTTAAATATGTGTGTGTTTGATAGTTTCAGCTTCGTGCAAAAAATATTAATTTTGTTCTTCTACATAGCAGGTGACCAGAGAATGGAGAAAAAAATACGCAGAATCTCTCTTGCTTCTGAACCGAATATAATTCATTTTTTACAAGTATCTTGGGAGAAAACCCTTGGATCTGGTTTTGTTGTTACACTGACTGATGGTCAGTCAGTATGGACTGGAACAGGTAATATTAAAAGCAAATTTTAAAATATTTAAGATTTTGATGTGTTGAGTTATCAGTGATAGCTCAAATTAAAGATCTGAATATTTTTTAATAAGAGAGGTCTTCATAAAGTTGGTAGGAAAATGGAATTATTAGATAATGGGATTTTTCCATTTTTCCAATATTTTCCATTATTAGATAACAGGAATATCCTTATAGATAATAGGTAAAATTAATGTGATTGCTTTTACTTATTAGTTCTATTTAGTTTATACAGCTTTTAATACCATTCCTATAGAGCAGTGGTTCTCAACCTTCCTAATGCCGCAACCCTTTAATACATTTCCTTATGTTGTGGTGACCCTGCTACCATAAAATTATTTTTGTTGCTACTTGATAACTGTAATTTTGCTACTGTATAAATCGTGGAACCCCTGTGAAAGGGTAATTCGGACCCCCAAAGGGGTTGCGATCCACAGGTTGAGAGCCGCTTCTATAGAGAAAGAAGTACTGTACTTATTTCCCTCAGGAAATTCTGGTTACCGGTTGAGAGTAACTGGTTGAGAGGGCATTTTTTGTCTGATTTATTTATAGAAAATTTTTAATGATTTATTTGTAGAAAATATAAATAGGACTTTTTAATGGATGTTTCCTGAGGACCTCCGGGAAGTATTATAAGGCAAAGGAAGTGCTTGGCTGCGCAAAGGGTTTGTAATAGCTTGGAGGTATGGTGTAGTATGGTGTTTTTGCCTTGATTTTATACTATTAATATTATTTGGATTATTTTCTAATGACATTGTACTCTGTTTACAACCATAACAAGACAATTAATAACCTAAAATTTTATGATTTTTTTTTAACCTACATAAGGAATTTTTTTTCATAGTGATCCTGCCAGTGAGAGTAGAGCTACCCCTGTGAGTTTGTGAGACTGTAACTCTTTAAGGGAGTAGAAAGCCTAGAGGCAGAATTGACTTTATGGTAGGTTTAAAAAAAAAAAAAAGATTTTGACTATTTTTTATAAAATCTTTAAAATTGTAATATATTTTGAAATTTTTTTCTGTCTTTGTTACACAATTCTGCTATCCCTGTGCTTGACACATGGATGTATGTATGGGTTGTTAGGAGAGTTGTGTGAGCCCCAATAAAATGATTTAAGAAAAAGTATGTTATACCACAAAGTCAAAATTGAATTTTATTTGTAAGTTTTATGATAGAGAACAAACAATGTCCATATTAAAGTTACTGTAAAATAAAGAACTTTCCTAAAGGGATGGTTATAACTTTTATTGTGTTTTTTTTGTGCTATAACTTTTTATGTAAGAAAAATTGGTTATTTTGGTTGATTGTCACAATACAGCGATGGGGAGAAACTTTTCATGCTAGCCCATTGTATCACAGTGAAAGTGCAGCTAAGGGACAATAGCTATTGGTTGAGGGTGATGGGGTCCTAAAGGGCTGAAAACCTCTGCAGTAGATTAGGGTTGGATACTTAGGAGCAAAAAAACCAGTTCCACTACCACCAGTTATGGCTGAAGTGCATGATTATTTGTAAAGGATACTTGTAATTCACATTATTTTAATCAACAGGTTAATTGTTATAGTAAGAATTAGTAGTTAATCAGATGACGTTGAGGTTCGTCAGGAGCCTCACTTATCACAGAAAAATATTGCATTCTGATTTAGTCAGGAAACCTCCTTCACCAAATCTAAGAAAAACAATACGTTAAAATTCTTATCAGTGGATTGGAAAAAAAAGGTATTTTAATGAATTCATATCTTATTTAATCAGAGATTTAAGTTAACATTTGTAGAATATTTTGTTTATGCTATAGAAAACATGCTGGCAGTTGTTATTTATAATGTCTATTGTTTCACTAAATTAGCTCCCGTAAAGACGAGGAACATATCCGATTTATTAACCACTGTGTATAAATCTTGGCCCCAGGTTTTAGCACTAACATGCCCAGCAAATATTTCCTGAAACATGAAACGATGCCCCAATTGTATATGCCAATTAGGAAGGAAAGAAAATTAGTCCTTTTACTTTTAGACAAATTTCATTTGGCAATGAAAATTTGTTTTATATTTATTGTTGACAGTGAAAAATAACAATTGTAGGACACTGTTTTCTGCAGCTTGGAATTTAGTGATGTCACATTTGTGTATTCTCTGATGGGTTGTTAGCAACTGGATTTACTGTACTGGACAGGTTTTCAAAAGAAAATTTTACAATATACTTTGGCCATTTTATATTGAAAGATATCTTCTAAAGTTTTTAAGTTTTATATCTTTCAATATTCATTTTTTATATCTTATTTTAAATTTCAAGCACATAATAAGAATCTAGATTATATAACTTTGTTTCTATGTTTAGTTAGGTCACAGTAAGTAAATCTAATTTGACACGTTACAGATAGACAATAACATGATTAGAAACACTGAACCAATTAAATAATTGAAACATGAAAATGAATTTCCTTCCTGACCTCATCCTGTGTTTTGTACAGCCTGTTAGTTGTTACAACCTTCAATTTGCTTAATTTTTTTTTTTATTTGAGTAAAATTAAAAGGATGTGGCATCCCTTTGAATCTCCCCCACACAAAAATCACTGATTTTGTTTCCATTAGCAGTGTTTTTTTCTAATGAATGTACTTTGGGGTCTAATTATCATGTGGTTGATCATCACCTATATATTTCATATGGTTAAGTCACATCACAGGGTTAATTCACAAAGTTGGTTAGGATTATTAGATTAGAAAGAGATGACTCTTATATGACTTTCAAGATTGTTACCAGCAGTAAGAACCCTTAGTCATCAATCTCTAGAGTAAAATTGACTTGAAAAGTAATTAAATTTTATTAATTATTTTACTATCAAATAATTAGATCAAGTTATTTTTGTCTTAAGCATAACTGTTTGGTGACCTGTAGAAAAATTATGTGACTGGATTCTGGAAAAAAGTACTTTTCATAAGTGAAGTAGTGGAATGGGCCTGTGAAGTGATGTTAAGATCTGTGGTGTTTTACTCTCAAGATCCCTACCCTAGTGGGATGACAACGCTGTGTGTCTTGAGCTTGAGCACATACTTTGGAGAGGATTGGGGGAAGCGCCACAGCCTTTCAGTAAGCTGTACCTTGAGATTCAAGCCAAGGCTTCTTTCCTTCCTTAACACACTCATCCACCATCTACCCACACTAATCACGTGACCCTCTCTTGGTTCTTGTTTGCAAACACTTCCCTCTTTTTCAGTCATGTTGGCCTACTTGCCTTGTATAGCCTTACTATGCAGTTTAGTGTATCCCTATGGAATTTCATTGTTTTTATTCCTAATATTTGAGGTTGTTGTGAAATAGAAGGCTTTTAGATATGCTTTTTGCAGCTGTTACACAAAATTCAAAATTAGTGACCAAGTAATTGTTCTAAGGTTAAGGTTCTAAAGCTCCTGTTTCATTTTCACATGTACTCTTTCATTTAGAAGAATCGTTGTTGGTAGTGCCATCTAGTTGGATATGACCGATGGTGATCCTATGAACAACAAAATGAAACACTGCCTGGTCCTGGAAACATGTTTTAAGTAGTTGTTGTCATGATTGTGACTCCGTGAGTGTACCGAGGAGAACTGCTCTGTAGAGTTCTCTAATGCCAGATCTATTGGAAGTAGATTGCTTGTTATGTCTTCCGAAGCACCCCTGTGTGGAGTGGAATATTGTATCTTATAGTTAAGCACTTACTATGAGTATTTGTAGCACCCAGAGATTCCTAGATTTATATGATAGCATATCAGCATTTGAATGTTGTCTCCATGCGGAGGGCTGGAAGTCTTGCTTGTGTATTGTTCTATATCCCATGCTTAACTTTGTGTCTGGTGCCTAGTAGAGGCCCTGTAAGCATTGCATTTGAATGTAATGAAGGCATGTTTCTATGAAGTATTTTCAGATGGGTATGGTTTCATTTTATTGAGACTTAGAATTCTTTTGACTTGAATATTTTATCAGTTGATCTTTTTCTCTGTGTATTTGAAATATTTATTTTACATTTTCCATAACTACATTCAATGATTTCCATAGATTAGTTTCTTTTTTCTCTTGATTACAAGAATCTAGGTATTGCCTCCTCCCTGGGGGAGGGACAGCAGAGATGAGGGTGGGGAGAGATGTCGGACAGTATAACTTATGACAAAAGTATAATAAGTTGTGAATTATGAAGGGTTCATGAGGGAGAGGGGGTGGGGAGGGTGGGGGGAAATGAGCAACTGATATTAAGGGTTGAGGTGGAGGGCAAATGTTTTGAGAATGATTAGGCCAGCGAATGCACATATGTGCTTGACACAATGGATGTATCTATGGATTGTGATTAGAATTGTACGAGCCCCAATAAAATCATTTTTTTAAAAAGAAAAAAAAAAGAAATAATTCCTTTCACAATGATCTACATATAAACCTCTCCCAGGGGTATGGACAAAAGAAAAATGGGTGAAAGGACACATCAGTCAATGTAAGACATGAAAAAATACTAATAATTTATAAATTATCAAGGGTTCATGAGGGAGGGAGGACGGGGGAGGGGAAAATGAGAAGCTGATACCAAGGGCTCAAGTAGAAAGAAAATGTTTTGCAAATGATGATGGCAACAAATGTACAAATGTGCTTGACACAATGGATGGATGTGTTGTGATAAGAGTTGTATGAGCCCCTAATAAAATGATTAAAAAAAATAAATGCTCTCCCTAGATATTACGAATTCTTCAATATAATTCACCTTCAAATTATGAAACTATACCTTAGAAATATAGGAAGGAAATATGTAAATATATTAATATATAAGGATAGCGATATAGGTCTAGGTGCATATGTTTATATGTAAGTATTAAGGTAGCAGATGGATATGGAACCTTTACTCAAGTCCTCCCTCAATGAAAGAAGACTTTGTTCTAATAACCTGGTGTGTTAGTCTGGGTACTTTAAAGAAACAAATCCACAGAAATTCATATATAAGAGAGTTTTATATAAAGGTTAAGTACGCATCAAGAAAACATCCCAACCCAGTGCTGCCCAAGCCCAAAAGTCTAACATTAACTCATTAACCCATATGTCTAACACCAGTCCACAAAGTCCTCCTCCATCTCACAAAACAGACACAATGAATGCCGACTGCAGGAGGAAAGCTGAGTCAGTGAATGTGTAAGCATCTCAGCCTTGGTGGGGGTCTCCACATGGGTGCTCAGGGTAGGTCCATGTGGCTTCTTCTCATGGATGTCTTGTAGGAAGTGAGCCTTGCAAGCTAAAGCAGGGAACTGGCTAAGGCAGCTGCACCCTGGTCCAACCATCAGAAAGTAAGAGACCCAAGAACTCGAAAGGTGAGGCTCACAAAGCCATTTCATCCCTCTGCCCTCCAATTAACCCCACATGTGTTTATCGGCCAGGTTGGCACAATAAACTAACTACCTCGCTTGGCATTCTGTGTTGCTCACCTTCCTGACATGTTTGCTGAAGACAAAATGGGTGCATTAGCAAATGTGGTGATTAAAACAGATGGTGCCCGGCTTTTATAAGATATAGAATCTGTGGTCTTAAAGGCTTCAAGTTAAACAAGCGGCCATCTTACAGGGAAGCAACAAACCCATATGGAAGAAGCACACCAACCTGTGTGATCATGAGGTTTTGACAAGATCAGGCATCAGAAGACCCCAAACAAACAATCATATCAGTGCAAATGAGGGGGGTCATAGTAGAGACCCAAAGCCCATCTGTAGACCATTGGATATCCTCTCACAGAAGGCTAACAAGGAAGGAACAAGCCAGCTAGGGTACAACATAGCACCCACGAAACACACAACATTCCTCTAGTTCTTTAATGCTTCTTCCCTCCCACTATCATGGAACCAGTTCTACCTTACACATCCAGCTAGACTGGAGCATGTACACTGGTACATATAAGAGCTCTCAACACACGGAATCCAGGACAGATAAACCTCTAAGGAACAGTAATGGGAGTAACAATACAATGAGGGTAGATGGAAGGTGGGAGTAGAAGGGAAGAAAGGGGGAACTGATTACAATGATGGATCTGTTAACCCCTCTCCCTCCACAAGGGGACAGACAACAAATGTGGGTAAAGGGAGACAGCGGACAGTATAAGGTATGAAAATAATAATTTATCAAGAGTTCACAAGAGTAGGAGGGTAGGGGAGAGAGGGGAAAAATTGAGCTGATACCAAGGGCTCAAGTAGAAAGAAAATTTTTAAAAATGATGATGGCAGTATATATAAAAATGTGCTTAATGCAATTGATGTATGGGTTATTATAAGAGGTATAAGAGCCCCCAATAAAATGATTTATTTTTTAAAAATTGTACCTTAGACAGGAAGGATTTGTCTTCTTATTTTTATGTTATTTGTTTTCTTCTCAGAAGAACTAATGAAATATTTGAATAGTCAAAAATTGGGTAGTGTTCATCTTCAGTATGAATCTACTTCTAAAGAGAGAGTATGTGAATGTGCTTTAGAAGATATAAAATCACATAAGCATATAAGGGATTTTTATTCTTATGTTCATATGCTGTGTAAAATAGACCCAAATCCTCACAACTGGACCGATAGGTGACATCATGATAAATGGAGAAATCTTTGAAGTTGTTGAGGATTTTTTGCCTTGCTTGGATCCACAGTTGTGTTTGGATCAGCAATCAGTGCTCATGGAAGCAGCAGTCAAGAGATAGAAGATGAGCTGCTTTAGGTAAATCTGCTTCAATGCTCTTTAGAGTATTGAAAAGTAAGGATGTTACTTTGAGGACTAAGGTGTTCCTGACCCAAGTCCTGGTATTTTCCATTAAATAAGGAAGACTTTATACTCCCTTAATGAGTTTCATTCTTGGAAACACACAGGGGCAGGTCTACCCTCTCCTTTAGAGCTGCTGTGAATCAGAATCAACTCAATGGCAGTGAGTTTGCTTTTCTACAACCCAAGGCACTTGATACTCCTGCTAGAGATGGGCCGTGTTTGAAAATTATAAAGCATGGAAGCAAAATAAGCAACAGAATTTCTGAAACTCTGTCAGCAGATAGAAGACACAGAGTTAATTTCCAAGAACCGCCAATCCGAATCTCAAACCTAAAGCATTGCCACTGATTTGTTTCTGACTTATTGTCACCCTATAGGACCGTATAGAACTGCCCCACTGAGTCTCTAGGCTGTATGTCTTTATAGAAGCTGACTGCCACACCTTTCTCCCAATGAATGGTTGGTGGATTTGAACTGCTAACTTTGCGTTAGCAGCCAAACAGTTTAACCATTGTTCCACCAGAATTTCTACTAATCAACATGCAATCTTTAATATGTTTAAAATTTTCAGATATTTAAAGGAAGAGTAAGATGATAAGCTATTATGAAATAGAAACAAAGAAAATATAGAATTGATGATATAATTATCAGTGGATTGGTAAAATAGCTGGCTAAGTAAGCCTGGTTGAGAAAGCTTGAAGTTAGGTCTACAGTATGTAATTGTGTGATAGAAGAGGTATACCATAAATAATAATTTCCTTCTCTTTCCCTCCTCATCATTTCCTTTATCATTTACTCTTTATCATTTTCTATTGCCCACTAATAATGAGATAAGAATGAACACTTTTAATTTAACTTCACTCTACTTATGTGATTAATAACTAGATTATAGGCTATGTAATCTCTTATAATTGAGATAAAGAATAAAGATTTTATAAAATATAATGCTTATGAATCATATGAAATATGAAGGGGCTTAAAAATTCATAAAAAAATAGAACAAAAAGATCATGGAATTTTTTATGGACTTTGTGAAACTCCTCAAAATTGATCGCACTTTGAACTAGGGGTAAAAATACAGAATGAGAATTTCTGTAGTCATTTACAATGCACAGATATATTTCATCTGAGGATTGTGCAAAATGCCAGGATTCTAATGCTTTTCAAATGACATTTGAAATTAAATTAATGCATTACCCTATTTTTTTAGTTCCAAATTTGTAAATTTAGAAATTATAAAATTATAAAATTTTTAGTTCACTTAAAAGTATAATTTGACCTTAAAATGTATATGGTAAGAATTTATTTTACTCTTCATTTTAATTTTTGGTTATATAATATATAAATTAATATCAACAAGTAACCGCATATTTCCCATATTTGAATAATTATTTTTCATTTCAGACTTTTACGAATATTTCTTATGTTTTATAATCTTTCTTTTCCCCTTAGTTTCTGCGTCAGAGATTTCTCAAGAAGCTGACGACATGACAATGGAAGAAGAGAGATACGTCGATGAGCTGAGACATGCACTGGTGCTGGGAGCAGGACCGCCCGATGCCTACAAATTTAATTTCTCCAAAGAGTCTTGTCACTTCTCTCTTGAGAAAAACTTGAAAAATGTTTCAGTAAGTAAAACTTTTCATAATGTTACAAGTGGTAAAATGACAGAGCACTTATTAAAGATTATGCTTAATGTGCAGGCCGTTAGCACATTGTTTTCAGAATACCCCAGAAATAAAGCATTGGGAAGTCCTTGATTTCTAAGTTGAAAGAATGATTCTAATATAAGGCATCAAATGCTTTATATCAATAAATTGTGAAAAATAATTATTGGAAAGGTATTTCTCTGCCAGCCAGTAGATTCCAACTCATAGTAACCCTATAGGAGAGAGTAGAATTGCTCCTGTGGGTTTCCAAGACCGTAAATCTATATGGGAGTCGAAAACTTAATCTTTCTCTCTCTGAGTAGCTCGTGGTTTTGAAGTGCTGACTTTGCATTCAACAGCCCAATTCTTAATCCACTGCATCATTAAGGCACTATATTACATTGTTAAGACTTTAAAAGCATAAGTATTGTAGAGATAGTTATATGAATGAGTAGTTTTGAAAATAGGGTGAAAAGTTTTAGGTTCGTGAGGGAGGGCCTCATGCAATGTCAGCAGTACAAAACCACCAGCCAGGTCCGCCGGAAAAGGCACAGCTTTGCGCTCCAGTCAGGAGTGGCAGTCTTGGAATCCGCAAGGCCAGTTCTGTCCTGTCCTATTGGGTTACTGTAAGGCAGACTGTGCCTGATGGCAATGCGTTATTTTGAAGCGGCTTCTTTTGAAATAAGTATGGGAAATACTAATTTCTAGAAAGAAAATAATTATTTATTTACTTATAAATTATGAACTTACAAATTATTTGGTAATTTAAGTTTAGTCAAACATAACGAAGAATTTTATTTATTTATATTTATTATGAGCCTTTGACATTTTAAAATAGGAAGAAATCACTTTGAGATCATACATTCCACAACCTATTTACAGACAAAGCTGCTTACTACTTTCCTGCTCAGTCCCTGCACCAATTCAGTCCAAGGCAGTGGTTGGTTTATTAAATGTTGTCTACATATTGTCAGTAGATATATAGTATAAGTTCATGAGCGAGTTCGATTGCTATTTTATTCTCTTTTGCTAGTGACTTATCAATCAGGTGTGACGTGTGTAGTAGAAGAAAGAGAAGGAAATCTTTACCACATGAAGTTTAGAGATAGTTTGGACAGTTTGTGTTAGAGGTAAAGTGAGTCCAAATAGTTCTTTAAACCACCCCTTTCATTCAGAATGATTACAATGCTTTATAATTTAGAGAAATAATTGAAGAAAAAAATGGAATTATTATTTTCAAATCCATTTGAACATGAAGAGAATATTAGGTGATGTATGTTCTTTCTATACTGGCTGTGAAATTTCTTGCAAGTTTCAATGTGTGAAGGTCCTTAAAATGAACATTTTAAGAAGGGAAAGTTAGAAGGTTTGAACTGACATTAAAAATTTTATTATATATAGCAAATACTCTTCTGTGGCCCAACTCGGTGAGATATTATATGAGGGGGCTTCACAAAGTTTCTGGAAAAAGTAAATTGTTTGTCAAGTTCACTTCCTGTGAACTTTTTGGAGCTCGCCCTCATACAAACACAGCACAATTTCTTCTAATATTTTGAAGCCGATTATTGTGAAACTGGGAGTAATGCCATTTCACTTCAACAAGCATTTGTATGTAATGACCACCATTATTTAGTGCAGCCAGTTTTTAGTTTGCATCTGTTTTGTATATACTGATGCAAAATAAATTCCAAATTTATGAGACATGTTTTGAAACCGGAAAGATTTTTGGTATCTCTGATGTGGTGAAGGGGGAGGGGAGGCTTGCCTCACTGGCATGGATTGAGCACTTGCCATTCTTGGCAATACCGCTGGTTTTGCTCCTCTATGAAGAGTCGCTCTTGATGTATATTGGCATTGATGACTGAAGCATGTCTTGTTTATGACCTTGAAGCTGATCTACTTTATTGAAACCAAGGCCTTTAACCACTATCTTTTCACCAGGTTTCCTCAAGAATCTGCAATAAAAGAAAACATTTCCCTTGAAGGACACATTTTAAAGTACTGCATTGTAATTTTGATAGGTGTCCTCATACTTATTCATTTAGGCTGCTCTCATAACAGTTTCACAAAGCGGAGATTCCTCACGGGTTGTCTTTAGATACTTTTCAATATATGAATGAGTAAAGCTTTTCTTCTTCTTTTCTTTTTTAATCATTTTATTGGGGCCTCATATAGCTCTTATCACAACCCATCCATCCATCCATTGGGTCAAGCACATTTGTACCTTTGTTGCCATCATTTTCTAAACATTTTCTTTGTACTTTAGCCCTTGGATCATTTATAAATTGTCATTATTTTTTCATGTCTTACACTGGCCGATGTCTTCCTTCACCCAAGCTTTGCTTTTAAGTTGCTGCCATCAGCATTATTGTTGCATTTGAAAACTCACATATTTTATTTGTTCAAACTGTCCTTCGAATCTGTCAGTGCTGAAGGATGTGCTTATGTAAACCAAATTTAAGATAGACAATATCTTGTCATTTTATCCGCTAGCAAAAATTTGCTGGTAATTGGCTATGGTAGTTACATAGTCTGGTGTCAATTTGAGGATTAAGAGTGAAGGGATGGAATCTAGCCTGTGGATCATTGTATAGCCAATGAGGCCTCAGTGTGGGCATGCCCTGCTGAGAATTCTGGGAACTCCTGCATTTCCTCCTTGGAGGCAGGAGACACACACCCTCTCTCTCTCTTGGTTCACTCCCTTGAAGACTCTCTACTGACAAGGCTGACTCCCTGTGAAATATCCCTGTGGAGAAGCCGCATGGACCTACCCTGATGCCGCCCTGGGTGCTGGATAAACCACATGGAGACCCCTGCCAGTGCTGAGATGCTTACACTGCCACTGGATTTACAGGACTTCCCACCCACTGGCCTGTGATCTTCCTGTCATTGCATGTGTTTCAAGAGTCTGAAGAGGACTTTATAGACTGGTATCGGACATATGGGCTAAGACTTATGGGCTTGATCAGGACTGGGCTGGGATGTTTTCTCAGTATTCAATTGCTCTTGAATATAAACCTCTTGCTTATACACATGTGAGTGTCCATAAATTTGTTTCTATAGTCTACCCGGACCAACACAATGGCAGAGTACTTTTTAAGGCTAATTGTGCTTGGATGATCTGAACATTTAGAAAAATGTTTGTAATCCTTTTGTTGATAACACAGAAATCTGATTGTTGTTGCCAAAAATGACCTGGTAAACTTAGAACAAAGAATGAATGAACATAGATTCAACTAAAAAAGTTGAAGTGAATTCTGTTATTTCTTGAGTATTAGACCATGAATTCTGAGCACCCCATTTTCAGAAGGCTATGGATGACAATGAAAGCTCAGAATCTATTTGCAGAGTCCCCACATCAAATTAAAGCCTCCACTGAATTGTTTCTGACCATTTATTCGTGTTTGTGAGCAGTCTTGTACTTGGCGCAGTATATTATTACTCTTTGTATCACCTCCACTCCCTCCAGCCAGCCCATGCAGGGGCATTCTCCCTTAGGCCATGAACACTCCCTCATGGTGTGTTTATGAGGAGGTCACCTTCCTGGGGGTAGCGTGGTCATAAATCATGCCCTGACTGCCTTGGTTGGAGGGCCGGGGACCAATCTTGTAAGCTTCTCTGTCTAATGTAAGTGTCCCAATCATGGTCCCATTCCTGATTCTCTAATCCCACCTGTAATGGATGTGTTGATCTGCCACCAGTCGTGCTTTTGTGGCACCTTTCTTTGCCCTTCCTTGCCCGTTTGAAAGCTTTGTGTCTCAGCAAACTCTTGGATGCAGTATGGCCTTATGCTAATGGTCCCCCTCATCCAAACAATATGTCTTTCTTTTTGTCTTGTCCTGTTTAAGACTTAATAAATATTCTCTGTAAGATTAATGAGTCCAGCTCTCTTCCAAAATGATTGGATTTGAGAGGGCATGAGCTGCAACTAGAATACTTACAGGTAAGAGATAAAGGGATAGCAGGGTTGGGCATGGGGGAGCCTGACGCATAGACACTCCAGGGCTTGGAACTTTGTTTGAGGCAGGTTTATATACACACCCTGTCACGCAGCCTGCCTTTCCTGACAGGTTTCTACACAAAGGGACAGTTGACAATTATTTGAGGACATACAAAGAAACATTAATACATAACCAAGCTGTTCACAGACAGGAGGGGAGGATAAAGTTGGGAAAAGGGAATAACATATTGAACAGACTGTTGTGTTTTGGCAGCTTTGCCAGGGAACAGGAGGCAAAATGTCCATCTGATCTCAGGCTGAGAGTCAGGCCAGTCAGTGCATCATCAGCTCCCCCAGATGAGCCATTAGCATTTCCCACAGGCCTTGAACTGTGGAAAGTGGTGGTCTGTCCTGTTTGCCTAAGAAAAAAACAGCTTTGCCCCCACAATTCTCTTAAATTTGACATTTGAGGTCTCTTTTGTTCCCTAACACAGTTGACATAAATTACTTGTTCATAGCAGTATACACCCCATGAGTTCTAAGTTCATTTGCTTTTATACATCTCGAGAGTCATGTTTTTTAGAGATTTGTTGTCCACAATTCCTTAAATTTATGTTGCATTCTGTTTTGGAGATCATAGCACATGCTTAATCTTTTGAATAATTATTCAAAACTAATACAATATTTTTTGTCTTCTTAGAAGAAGGAGCTATTAATTTTTCAATGTAAAAAGGCTTAATTCTTTTGAAAAAAAATTAAGGTTTTATCTGAGTGAAAGAAAAAGCTATTTCCAAATACTGAATAATTTTAAATACGCATTTCCCTATGTTCATGTTTCTTTACATTTTGGGAGGGGGGTGTGAGTTCATACCGTTTATGAGATTACTTTTCAGGTTGAAAATCACACATTTACCTACAACACAAGGAATCCAGGATAGATAACCCCCTCAGGGCCAACATTGAGAGTAAAGATGCCAGGAGTATTAGGGGAGGGTTGGGGAGAAAGGGGAATTGATCACAAAGATCAAACTATAACCCCCTCCCAGGGGGATGAACCATGGAAAAGTGAGTGAGGGGTGATGGAGGTTATGATGTAAGCTGTGAAAATAATAATCTGTAACTTATCAAGGGTTCATGAGGGAGGGTGAGCAGGGGTGGGAGGGGGAAGAAATGGGGAGCTGATATCAGGAACTCCAGTGGGAAGAGAATGCTTTGAAAATCATGATGGCGGCATATGTGCAAATGTGCTTGACACACTGGATGAATGTATGGATTGTGATAGATGTAAGAGCCCCAAATAAAAGTATTTAATTTAAAAAAAAGGAAAAGCACTTTTACTTTAAATTGGCTTTAAACTAAATGTCATAATTTAACTTCAAGTTGATGCTTATGAGAATAAATGCTGACTGAACAAGTCGACCGACCTCGGCCCCAGCGCCATCCGTTGCAGGGGATTGCTGTGACTGAAAGCACACGCTGTGCTGCCCGCACTGGGGCATGCTGCCTTTTCACTGGGCGCACCGTCACTCACGCAGGGAATTGGGAGATGTCCGCTGTGTCCCTCGTTCCCCTCTGCCTTTCATCATTTCTCCTGATTGTACAGGATATGCTTGGTCATGCCAGTGGTGCATCTTCAGTAATAATGTTTTCAGCTTTCTCTTTTGCATTTTAATTTTGTTTCTTCAAAAACAAAACAACACAAAAAAACCCTTACTTATGAACCACCTGAAAAAGACTGAATGAATTTTGATAAGAATAACTGTGGGTTCATAATTGACATATCTTTCGGTTTTCTCATCTATAAACACTTTGAAGTCATTTCTTATAGTTATTGCAGGTCCAACCTACTGTAGTTTTCTATTTCTAAAACTAGTCCAACTGAAAGAAAGCCAGGAAGATAGAGGCAAAAGGAAACATAATGAAATATTTTTAAAGAACAACAAAAAGTTAGAATTAACCACAGAATCTTTCTTAGAATTATAGAAAAATTCGTTTTTATCTCATATCTTCTCTTCACTCTACACAGTTCATGTGTTTGCTTCATACATTTTCTTAAGAACAGTATAAAAATTTGACACAAAGGTTTGTTTTTTTCAGATGTAAACATCTAAGTAGGAAGTTCTGGCTTAATATAATAGCTTTATAATATTGCAGGCTCAGGCTCCATTATTCATGTTGCTTTGCAATGTTTAATAGTTTTTATCTTATGTTAAAAAATGGCTGGTCTAGCAATCGCTATTATATTTGCCTTCTAAGATACAGGAACAAGTGGAAGAAGAAAATCAAGAGCATATGCTTTTTCTTTAAGGCCATTACCCTGACATTTCAGATGTTTGAGCTTTCTCACATTCCGTTGTCCAGAACTTATTCACCATGCTACACTTAGCTGCACAGGAATCTTATACCCAGACATTTCCATTATTGTTTAAAAGGCTATACGTATTTGATAATGATTTGAAGCTGTGAATAAGGTTCCCAGCAACGTCTTCTTCTGAAGTGGGGAACCTAGCCTTTCATGTACAAGGCAGAGCGTGGCATCCAAGAAGAAGAGTGTGGCATCAGGATTGGAGGAAGGCTTACCAACAACCTGCACTATGCGTCTTCTTCTGAAGTGGGGAACCTAGCCTTTCATGTACAAGGCAGAGTGTGGCATCCATGAAGAAGAGTGTGGCATCAGGATTGGAGGAAGGCTTACCAACAACCTGCACTATGCACATGACAAAACTTGTCTGCTGGAAGCGAGGAGGAATTCAAGCACTTGGTGATCAAGATCAAGGATTGTAGCTTTTGGTATGGATTGCAGTTCAATGTAGGGAAGACTGGAGTCCTCACAACTAGATCAGTATGGAGAAAAGGCCGAAGTTATCAAGGATTTTGTCTTGGTTGGATCCACAATCAATGCGCATGGAAGCAGCCGTCAAGAAATCAAAAGTTATGGTATCTGTAAGAGATCCCAATAAAATGATTAAAAAATAAATTAAAAAATATATCCCTGTGGAAAAAGTCAGTTTTTCACATATTTGTGAATTCATTTCATAAGCTATCTATTGATATATTGTGAATCCTTGGGTCCTTCTTTGAATCAATAACATCTATCTAGCTTTCATCAATTCAGGAGTTAAATAAAATCTTTGACATCTGTCAAAAAAAGAAATCAAAAGATGTAGTGCATTGGGTAAATCTGCGCAAGACCACTTCAGAGTATTGAAGAGCAAGGATGTTATTTTTAGGACTAAACTCGCCTAAGCCATGGTATTCTCCATTGCCTCAGAAGCGTTTAAAAGTTGGACTTTGAACAAGGAAAATGATAGAAGAACTGATGCGTTTGAATTGTGCTGCTAATGAAGGATATTGAAAATACCATGGGCTGCTTAAAGGACACCCCAATCTGTCTTGGAAGACATACAGCCAAGAGTGCTCCTGAGAGGCAAGCATGGCAAGACTTCATGCTACATACTTTCTGTATTTTGTCAGGAGAGATCAGTCCTGGGATAGAGACCCCGTGTTTGGTAAAGTGGCCCTCAGTGAGATGGATTGACACAGTGGCTACATCAGTGGTCTCTGGCATAGGGACAATTGTGAGGGTGGCACAGGACCATACAGTTTCATCCTGTTGTGCATAGGGCAGTATGGGTTGAGCTGAATTGATGGCACTTAACAACAACATATAAAAAGGGGAGAGTAGATTTTGAGGGAGAACCAGCAGTCTTATGTAAACATTCAGGAAAGGCACACATATATACCCATATATATATTTGAGCGTAAGTTTATATTTGAATGTATATGTGTAACTTTTATTTGAGCCTAATTTACATATAATATAAAAATACATATAGCTGATATATTTGCCTTCCTGAGTTACACATGTACTTTTATTGAAACAAGGATTTTTTTATTAGTATTTTTTCCCATTGTTCTTAAGGAAGCTCTTACAGATATAGCAATCCATAGTTAATCAAGCATGATTTTTCAATTGTTGCCACCATCATTTTCAAAACATTTTCTTCTTGCACTCTTTGATATCAACTCTCCTAGTGTTTTCATTATATTTAAGTGTTTTAGTAATATTTTTAAAAAGTACAACATATTGTAAAGTATTCGCTAGTATGTTTCTTACTCTGTATTGGAACTATCCATTTTTTTTAGGTTAGAAATTATGTTCAAATAGTCTGTCCATATGTATTTAACTTAGATATCTCAGGTCTATGAAAACGAGGTGAAAGGAGTTAGACTAACAGCCAACATTGTCTTTTTAAAAGCAGCCATCCGTGTATTATTGCCTTGTGTCCCTGCGGGTTAAGTGACTGAATTCAAAAGTCATTTCCAGATGAAATATCAGAATCACAGCATTTTTGGTGATACTGTGCCAAAGGCTTTGTCCAAAATGGTAATGACTTTCAGGTTTGTTGGGAGTATGGGTTGCAGACGTGTTGTTGAAGTGCCTGAAAAAGAGACCATAGTATTCTTAATTTCTGTGATGTAAGCATCTGTATATTCCTGCCATTTTTATATCAAGCTTTTTTCTGACCCCTTTGGAATGTAACAACTAAGTCAGTGGTGGTAAGTGGTGCAGAAATATTGCCCTAAGTATTTATCTTTTAGTTTTAGCCGTAGAAGGAACTTTAGAATTACTGATTTACAAAATGAAATTATTACCTTTTAGTTATAATTTGATTTTCAGAACTAGTTTTATTTCATTTTGGGGTGTTATATTGCCTAAGTTTGGTTTAAATGCTTTCTTCTTTTATTAGAAACATTAATAAGTCATTATATCTTTTCTCAGTTACTCTAGGATTGTTACAGAAAGAAACAATTTACTGTAAGAACAGAAGTAGAAAAGAGCATGCAAACAGTAGCCAATCTAAATACTCTTGGGTGTCAATAATAATGTCTGCTTATTGCTTTACAGTTTAACTAGTTTCACTTGTTTTATCTCACTTCATCCGGTAGACCTTATAATGTCACTGGTAATAGGTGAGGAAATGATGCTGAAAGCATGAATTAGTCGCTCAGGAAAGCAGGGATAGTAAATTAAGTAGGATATAATTCAAGACTCTGTGTTATTAATCTAAAATCAGTTTTTATTTTTTAGAAATCACCAGCTTTTATTTGAGTGTAATTTACATATAATAAAATGTATGTACCACATATACTCAAGTATAAGCCGACCCAAATATCAGCCTAGGCCCCTACTTTTACCACAAAAACTGCATTAAAAATGTGCTGAAAAACTTGGCATATACACAAGTATACATGGTAATCTGTATGAAAAGAAATCTAACCAGCAGTTTTCTGGTGACTAAGTGGGAAGAAAGGAAGATGCAAGGATGAGGAATAAAAAGGGACACAAAGAAGTATTGGGAGATGAAGACATGTTCATTGTTTTAACTGTGGAAACAGCATCCTGGTGAAAAGATAGAGAACTGCTAGTGAGTTGATACCAGCTCATGGAACCCTTATGAAAACCAAAAGGAAGCATTTGAGTCCAGTACTGCCACTACGGTGTCAATTCATCTTACCAAGGCTTTTCCACAACCTCACAGACTCTCCGTTTCACCAAAAATGATGTTCTCCTCCAGCAACAATCACTCTTTATGACATGCCCTACGAGGGTGAGTCCAGCATTGTTTTGTTGTGATCCATGAGGTTTTCATGGGCTAATTTTCAGAAGTAGTTCATGAGGCCTTTCTCCCTACCGTCCTTTACTCTGGAAGAGCTACTGAAACCTGTCCAGTATGGTCACAGCAATGTGCAATCAATCAAAGGATGCTCAATTGACAATTGCGTGATGGGCTGTGTGTTGTTTTAAAGTAAAATTACTTACTTATGACTGTTCCATCCATGTCTTTGTAACTTCCATCAAATGACAGGGATGAGATTACCAGCACCAATGAAGGGGAGTAGTCAGTTTTGCCATTCTACTGAGTATGAGTGAGCATCTCCGAAGCAAGAAGAGGAACCCACAGCCATCAAGAGAGATGCACTACCAGTGGAGCATCTGTTTGACATGACAGAGACACCAAAGTCCACGAGACAGAGCAGGGGAGCAATGAAAAGACCATGAGGCAAAGCAGAGGAGCAACACTGAGACCATGAGGCCGACGAGTGGTCTGCCCAGCCCGTGGAACAAGGCAAAGGCCATGGGATCATAAGGTTAAGAAGCCAAGGACCAGAGAGAGAGATGCCTGCTAGCATGGCTGAGAAGTGGTCCAGTCAACAAAAGAACTGTAGCTTTAGCATTTTGTAACCTGATAACTTCCCTTATAAACGTGATGACTGTGGGTATCATCTGTGAGTTGGTCTGGCCCCTACCATGGATTCTTAAACTCAGCAGAGAAGGAAAAGACCACAGGAGGGATGGTGGGGTTTAGAACGGGGTAAGAAGGAGGAGAGTGCAAGCCTGTCTGACCTCTGCCTTCGGGCAATTGGACCTTGTGGAGCTGCAGTCCCCGTTATTTTTTGTGCACAAACTATACTTTCTTCAGGAGAATGATGAGACTTTCCACTCTTGTAAAGTTAGTCTTGGAAACCCATAAGGGTAGTTCTTACCTGATAGCATCACTATGTATGGGAATAGGGTGTTATAGGGTCAGTATGTGTGGGGATTGACTCGAGAGCACTGAGTTTTTTAAGTATACTTTCTATAGGCACATTTTTATTATGTTAATGTGAGTTGCACCTTAAGGAAACAACATATTAAAAAAAAACCATAGAAAATCTGCACATGAATGGACATAGTTCCTATATTCAAATTAGCCGACAATCAAAAGCTACCCATCATATCTATACTTTGGAATTTGACTTGTGTTCAACAATAAAAAGGAATGAACTGATGACATACAATTAATCATGATGAATCATAAAGCCATTATACTGTACAAAGTTATATACAAGAGTATGTACTGTATAACCCAAAAACCAAGCTCCCTGCCATAGGGTTAATGCTAACTCATCGTGACACTCCTATGGGTTTCGAGAATGTAACTCTTTATGGGCAGAGAAGGCCCTTCCTTTCTTCCTCGGAGCTGATAGTGGTTTCGAACTGTCAACTATGTGCATTACAGCCCAGTGCATACACTACGCCATCAATGCTCCCATAGAACATATAGTTTCATTTATAGAAAATAAATAGGTAGAGCTAATTTATAGTGGTAGAGTGCAATTCATTGGTTGTCTGGGACATCAGGGATAGGCAGGATTGGGGGAGATAGGTATTTTTCTTTGATAAATACCTAGAAGTACAATAGTTGGATCAGAGGACAGATACATATTTATCTTTTAAAAGAATAGCTGAAATGTTTAGCTGAAAAATTTAGCTTTTAAAAGAATAGCTGAAATGTTTTCCTTGGTGGGTGTATCATTTTACATTCCCAAACTTGTCAATACTTGGTAATTATGATCAGATTTTAAAATTTAGACATTCTACTTGTTAGAAAAGGAGTCCTGGTGACACTATGTAGTATAGGCATTGGATTGTTCATCACAAGGTTGATGTTATAAATCTACCAGCTGCTCTGTAGGACAAAACTGAGGCAGTCAGCACCCATAAAAAATCTTAGGTTGCTATGAGTCGGAATCAGCTCAATAGCAGTGTTTTAATTAATTAATTAATTAAATGTTTATGTGGTAACTCTGACTTGGCTCACTGCCATTGAGCTGAGTCGACTCATAGTGACCCTAAAGGACCAGATAGAACCCGCCCCCTGGGGGTTTCTGAGGCTGTAACTCTTTAAGGGAGTAGAAAGCTTCATATTTCTCTCAAATATCTACAGGTGGATTCACACTACTGACCTTGCAGTTATGTGAGAGTATCTCATTATAGTTTACCTTTGCATTTCCATAATGACTAAAGATATTATTTGTCAAGTATATATCTTCCTTAGTGATGTTCATTTAGATTTTTTGCATATTTCCTTATTGGATTGCTTATTTTTTTCTTCCTGCATTTTGGTGAGTTGTTTATATATTCTGGACTCCAGCTCCTTTTCAGATGTGGTATTTGAGAATGTCACCTTCCAGTTTGTGGGAGGAGAGGAGAAATTCTTAATTTTAAATAAGTCCCATTTATTCTTTATGAATCATGCTTTTAGTGTCATAGCTAATTAATTTTCCTAACCTAGAGTCACTGAGATTTTCTCTTATATTAATTAAGTAGTTTAGATTTTAAATTTAAGCATGTGATACCTTTTGAGTTAATTGTATATGATGTGACATGAATTGAAGTACTTTTTTGCTATGATTTTAAAAAATATTGTTCCCATTTAGTTTTTTTATTAATTGCTAATATTCTTTCTAGTGCTTCCTTATAGCTTTTATTTCCTCTGGCATTTTCTATCTTTTTAGTCATTATAATTGTATTTTACTTAAAATCCTTGATTAGAAATAAAACAACAGCAGCAAATCTCACTGCCATAGAGTTGATTCTGACTTAAAGTCACCCTCTATAGGGTTTCCAAGACTGTAAATCCTTATGGGAGCAGACAGGCTGAGGAATGATCTTGAACCACTGACCTTGATGTTAGCAGCTCAGACAGAGCTGAACAGGCAGAGCCACGGAGAGGCTCCTTATTTGTTAATTGAACATCTGAATAAAATTATGCCAGCCTTCATTGATTGTGACTTCCCTTAAATATGGGTTACATGTTTTTGTTTCTTCATTTGTCACACATTTTAAATGTTATTCTGGGGTTGTGAGTGTTGTCACCGTTATAGAGAGTGGATTCTTTTAGGCTCAGTTGAAGAGTTCTGATTCTGGGGGAGTGTGTGGAGTGGCTAGTCACAGGGGCTTGGGCAGGGGCCTGTTTCCTTTGTAAGGGTGCTAACTCAGTTGTACTGCCATTCACACTCCTTCCCGTGTTGAGGATGTTAGTGGAAATTTCGGGTCAGTTGGTTTAGCTTTAGCAGCGCGACTTGGAGCCTGTCTCTCACATACATGGCTAAGGTTACCATGAAAATTCAAGAGAGTTTGTATTTAAAATGAAGAGTTTTCCTTCTCCAACACTGCGTTCTACTTCACTATCCAAATGCTGTTATTTCCCTAAATCCAGTCCCCCAATTCTTTAAGAAAGACAACTGGTTCTATTAAGTTGTAGTGGATCTGAGTGGCAAGGTTTTGCTGAGGTTCAAGGCTGTAAAGATGAGAGTTTTATTCAAAGCTATTCCCTTTTTTTAGTCGCCATCAGCCTTAACCCCCTACTTCCCCACACTTTCAGGTTTCTCCTTCCTTTACTATTCTCTCCCTTCCTCTCCTGGCAAGTGGTTTTGCAATTGTTGCTTTCTTTCTTGTTTCCCTCTCCACGAGTCCCTCTCCCTCCCTCCCTCCAAAATTTATAATGGTTATCACATGCAGGGAGTTACCTGACTATGACTAGAAGCAGAACTCTGTATTTTCCCCCATATTTCTGGAAAAGGGTGCTTATATGATTGAACTTTCAGCCTGTTCAGAAATTGATATTCTGGCATGATTCCATAGAATTATTCTTTCTATTGTCCTCCTCTATGCCTTGTCTAATTAAAGTCATGCCTGTATTTGAAAAGTGGAAAACGGCCAGGGAAAGTGAACAGCTGGTATTGACACTCAAAAAGAGGTTCATGAAATGAAAGTAAACAAAGGGACAGTTCGGCTGAAACTCAGGAAAAAGTACCAAATGGTGAGATTTGTGAAATTAAACATTCTGACAGGGGACTTTCCTCTGAGCAATTTCAAACCAAATTGGAAAAGTCAGGGAAAAAACAAGTAATACGCCCATCTGCATTGGCAGATTGACAGTTTGTATGATCTCATAGTTACCTTTCTCTGTGGCTGTCTGACTTGTGTGGTCAATAGTAGGAAATCCCTTGAGGTTTCACATTATTAACCTGAGTGTCTGGACTGGAGTGAGGAAATGGAGTTGGCTCCATGGCTTATGAGCAATGGTAAACATTCTCATAGTATGGAAGAAATGGTGTGCTATCCATTTTTATGTGGTCTTCACCAGATTCTTTGAGAGCAAGGACTTAGACTGTTTATCATCATATTCTAAGCGTCCAAAGTAGTACCTAGTAAATAGAAGAGCAATCTTTTTTCTACTTGTGTTGTGCTTTACCGGAAAGCAACCCCATTCTGAAATGAATGTCAGTTATTAAAAGTGGCAATTAAGCTTAGTTTTTTCATTAGATAGTAGAATGTCTAATTTCTTTCAAAAATGGTAGAAAACCAACAGATTTTTTTCTTAGTTTTTTGTTGTTGTTGTTCTTTGTTTTTTAGTATCTGTGATTTATGGAAAATGAACCCATCTAGAGGTTGTCATTTTCCCAGAACTTAATTTTCTCAAGGCAGTTTCTTTTATCCAGGGGGTGGACTTCCTTAAACCAGTCAAAGAAAACTTCCTTGCGGACTTGCGTTTGCCAAGGGCTCAGTACATTTTCCCTGATGTCAGAGAAGTGGCCGGTGCACCCCTGAGGACTAAGAGTGAGCCGGGGAGGGAGTAGGAATGGAGAAAGAATACGAACTGCAATGTCAGGGCTTGTTCCACAGTCACTTACAATGGGTCTCACCTTTCTGTTCTTTTCTTCCTTTTTTTATGCCATGTCTTTCAAGATGTATAAGTGTGCCTTCATTTAAAGCCATATCTATAAACAAAGCATCAACTACTCTGGTAAAAATTCTTAAAAATCTGACTATGAGGACATGGGAACCATATTTCTTCCCAATTTCCTCAGCAAGTGCCCTGTCTTCACTAAATGAGGGGAAAGCGAGAGAAAGGAATTTGGTGTGTTTAAATGTTAATGTGCTTTTTGTCCTGCATTGTTGTGTCTTGTCAAGTTGATTTCACCTCCTAGTGCAACAGTGTATGATAGAATAGAACCACCCTATCCGGCTCCTTGACTGTAACCTCTCCTCCCCAAACCCCCTCTCTAAATTTTACTTATTTTGTTGTTGAAAGGGTTTTCCCTTCAAAGATGCATATTCCCATGAAAACGTCTCATGAAATTGTTTTTCACTCAAAATGTTGAATGTACTTTTGGTACCTTCGAGTGGATTCCGATGCATAGCAACCTTATGTACCACAGAAAGAGACACCGCCCGGTCCCTGCCATCCTCACAGTTGTCACGTTTGAGCCCATCGTTGCAGCTTCTGGGTCGTCCTTCTTGTCTAGAGTCTTTCTCATTTTCACTGGTCCTGCACGTGACCAAGCATGACATCCTTGTCCAGGCCCTGGCCTTTCCTGTTAACATGTTCAAAGTACCTAAGACAAAGTCTCATTATCCTTGCCTTGCAGGAGCATTCTGGTTGTAGAGATTGATTTTCTTAAGGTACTTCTTAAGATAAGTTGTGTGAACATTTTTTTCTATACCTTTTCCCATTATTTACACAATTTTTGGTCAAGTCCAAATGTGATTTAAACAAAGTAGGTTTTATTTTGTTTTTGTTTTACTCACACTTTCATTTCTGTGGTGACTCGCTCTGTGCTGTGAAAGCACATGACAGGGATGCACCAAGGGCCAGCACTGTTCCAAGTCAGCTTCTCAGTCAGCAGTTTCTTCAATACAAATCTAAACTAGCCTATCCATTTCTTCTGTTTTCTTATTCAAGTGTTCCTGGATCCTGTCCAACTTGTTTGTCCTGTGCTTGTTTGTCCACCGCCTTTGTGGCTATCCCCCTCCTGCTAAAGCAGCCAATCCAGTACAGATATATTTCACTGACCAGGCCCTTGGGAAGGTCAGACTTGCTGATGGTGGTCACTCGTTCCTATCAATACCAAGAGCACACACATTGGTGGTCACCAGAACCTTCTCTTTGATTTCTTGGAAGTGCTCAAATACTCCAGTTCTGCTCCACTTCATTTTAGCACTTAGCAGAACCATCTAGTTGCCTTTTTTTGAGAGCTCTGCTTTAAGTCAGCTAGCTATCTTGTATCTAATACAGAATATCCTGACTTGAGCATTGATGTTGCCTATGTAGAGATTATATAAGACCTGAAACATTTGCCTGTGCCATTGCGGAGGGTGTAATACTGTTTGATAGTGTTCAATCTCTCCTCACTGTCCAGTTTGATAACTTTCTTGTCAAACTTCCTCAGTCATAGTCAATTAATGTGGCCCTACTAGCCATAATTCCTGTATGATGTATTATAAATTCTGGCCTCTATGCCTGTGACTATAATCCCATTTTAGAGGGAATTCTCTGCTATGCAAATGTGCAGATTTAAGTGGGATTAAATCTTTAGTAAGAGGTGTGCACCAAGTCACCACCCTTTGTTTTCTTGGGAGTATTATCTGCTGAAACTCATACCCCCCTCAAAGCCATTCCTCTGTATATAAGAACTATCTTGGAAGCAGAGACAAAAACAAGAAGACCATCAACAGATGAGCCACCTCTCAGCATGTTTGAGGGCTCTGCCTGAAGTAGGGGAGCCTGAGACTGGAAGTCCAAGAGGCTGTGACATGGCAACCCTGCGCCAGACTCAGGCTGAGACCAGAGGCCAAAGCGTGGAGAACATGAGACAAACCAAAGAAGCAGTGCTGAGGCTCTGGGACTGTGTGCTTGACCCACTCACCGCCATCGAGTTGACTGACTTGTAGCTTCTCTGTAGGACAGGGTAGAATAGCCCCTACGATCTTCAGAGACTACCACTCTTTACAGGAGTAGAAAACCTCATCTCCCGCTGAGTGGCTGTTGGTTTCAAACTGCTGACCTTGCGATTAGAGGCCCAATACATAACCACTATTTGATCAACGCTCTTTACAGCAAATAGCTCTATGCAAATAAGAACTTTTGTTTTTTTATCAGAATGTTATAATATAAAATGTTTTAAATGATCAGATCATGTTTTTGACATAACAATATGACCTCACTGATCTCTCGTAGTTATATAACAATATAATAGCTATATAACAATATAACATTTTCTTGTCCTATTGGTTTCTGTAGGAATGAATAGATTTAGATAAATCTGTTCAAGCTTTTAGTTAAAATCAAACTTTTCTATATGACATATGAGACCCTTCATAATCTCTTTCTTTGTTCCCCTATCTGTTTGCATCAAGAAATTCTTTGTTATGCTCATTCACTGTCATTAGCCTCACTTATGCCTAATACTTTGAGACTTAGCTCAGATGTCACCAGACTCATGTAGTTTTGCAATCTGTTCCCCACCGCCACCTCTTCTCCAGTCTATTCTGTTTTTTTCTGTGCATTTCTACAGTATGCTCTGTACTGTCGTAGGTGCCGTGAGGATTCTTCAGTCTGACTCTGTTTGCTTTATCTTGGAGTCTGAGAAAAGCTCTACAGGGACTTCTGGTGGCAGTGCTTATTTGGAGCTCCTGTCCTCTTAATCAAGGTCTAACGGCTTTTTCAAATGTCTGAGCTGCATTGAAGTAGGTTGCATTTACTGTTTCTGATCATACAGGTTTTCACCTTTTTGATGTGTAGGCAATATATGTAACAGATGTATTGTCTCATGTTATACTTTGTTACGTATTATGCCTTAATAAAAACATGATTAATTATAGCTGTAAAGCTAAGAGCTAGAATCGACGGTACAATGGGTGTTTTGTTTTGGGTTTGGGTCGAAAGGGAAATGAGTAATTCATTGAAACCAACAAGAAACTCCAAATAGTTGTAGCATTTGTTAACTAAATGTTGCTCTCCTTTTGGCCTTTTGAAACAGTGTTCAAAGAAGTTATGTTTCTGAATGAGTCTGTATTTTAAAATATTTAGTGCCCAACTCAAAGTACTATAATATTTAACAAAAGATATGGTGTTTGTTAGAATGATTTATAAGTGCCATTATATGCTAACCCATTTGGCTGCTATCTGGTTAGGTTGTAAACTTGCTGTATGGTAGCACAAATTGGGTTTTTCGGTAGTGAGAGCAGAGGTCTTTGCTTAACCTCATTAAAAGAACAATTTGTTTGGATACTGCTAGTTACACCAGCAGCAATACCAAAATGGACCACCCAAAGGGAATCCAGGGAGAGGTCTTGAGACTTGGCTCGCTGAACTGCTGCCACCTAAACAAATAGTGTTGCAGACTGAGATTTACTGCTTGCTCTAAGTAAGTGACTGTAGTACTTAGAAATCAATCTTTCCATGTGCCTGGCCTGCTGCAATTCTGTACTAAATAATAATACTCCTCTTTAATGCTAATTTAGAATTTTATAAAGTTGAACTTTTAATAGTGACTTAATGATAGCATTTTCTTTAATTTGAGCATCATGACGAAGCTGCACATTGGAAAAACTTATACATAGTTCCCTGTGCAACACTATCTGTCTTCATAAAGAATGGATGTCTTTGTCAGTGTTTGGACTTCACAGTGGGCTTTCTGAGAACATAATAAAGCAAAAGCAGTTGTAATTTTATTGGATCTCCTTGAATATATTCATAGTAATTTATCATAATAAAGTTAAGTGTATTACTTTATAGGGGAAGTTCTTTCTAGTGCTAAAAGCTTCCTAGGCATGATTTGGTAGTTCAAGGTTTTAATGGTAATTGTGTAGTCTGATGATATATATTGTTTGGATTGCAAAGGTCACTTGGAGTTCAGAGTGTTTCCAAGGTAATTTAACTGTTCAATTACGAAGGCATTCAGGTGGCACAGTGGCTAAAGTGTTGGGCTGCAAATCAAAAGGTGAGTGGTTTGAACCCACCAGCTGCTCTACTTCAGTGAGATTTACAGTCTTGGAAGCCCAGTGGGGCGGTTTTACTCTGTCCTGTAGGGTCTCTATGAGTTGAAATAAACTTGGTGTCAAGGGGTTTGCTTTTTGGAGGGTTGTGTTTAATTAAAAGGGGGGGGATAAAGCTCAAATATGAATTTACACTTCCAGTAATCACAGAAAATATAGATCAATGAATACTTCTGCAGTAAGTATTGATTGAGAGTTCAACATACATCCATATGCCTTGCACTGAGAGTATACTAACCACGAGAGAGATATTGAATTGGCATGCTGTGCAATTTCTTCCAAAAATGTATTTCTGTGCTCTGTGTCTCATAGCTGTAAAATACTGGGAAGGATTTCTTGGATTTCCTGTGACTATAATTTCTGCTTCTATGATAAAGATAGACCTAATAATCAGGGGGGGATTGTGTTTGTTTAATTCAGAATCTGATGGCCAATATTCTTTTATGTATACATTTATATACAAAAGTATATACTTTTTTTATATCTTCTTATGGTGCCAAACCATCTCCTTAATTTTTCATCAGAATTGTTCCTATACTGGAACCCGCGTTTGCACCCACGGCATTAGTCCATCTCCTTGAGCAAAGGTGGACTCAAGTGTAAGAACGGTTGTGGGGGTGCTGCAGGCAGTGTTTCATTTTGTTTTGAATAAAGTTGTTATGCATCAGCAAGACTCAGTGGCACCTGACAACAACAAGAACAACAACAACATGATTCATTAGAAATATATCCTGCTTTTAAAAAAATACAACACATTTCAAAATAAAATTTATTAAAAATAAAAACACAATTTTTATATAAACTTTGTTAACATACACATAAGCACATAGCACTTGTGTGGTTTATTTAACTGTAAACCTTAATATATAGTGGGAAGCAGAGGAAAACAAGTTAGCATAAGTGAGGGTGGATTATGTTACAAAGTCAATGACTAAATAAAGTAGAATGTAGTCAAAACCACCTTTGAAAGTGCTTTAAATTAAATTTAAATTCTGTGTCCCTGCTCCCCAGTGCTCAGCTGTGGCAGGGGGGCCTCAGGCAGGACATACAGTATCTGCCTCTCAGTTTAGGAGGGCTGTCCTAAGCACTGGACTGGCTCTTAAAGGCACGAGAGGACATTAAAAAAAAAAAAAGTATAGTTTGATGTACACTACGCTTTGTTATCAATAAATCCAGCAGAGGTAGTTTTTCTTAGAGAGTTGAAGACATTCTTGTGTTTTCACTAAGTACCAGCTGAAGAACTAGCTTTTACTTACAGTTGACTGTGTAGTGTCTTAAATTAATATAACCTCATTATATCACTTATGGGCATGCCTAATATAAACATTTCTGAAATGCTGTCAATATGTAACCAGAAGAATGTGGCTTTGGTAAAGTTCAATTGGAAATACCAATGACATAGCTTCCAGCATTGCAGCAACACACAAGCGACCACAGAATGACAAACTGATAGACAAGTGGTCAGGATTTGACCCTAGGGGTTTGTACCAAAGTCCGTGCTCTTCTGATTACATATGACACTCACAACAACAACAGCTACAGGAGGTTCAAATCCAGTTTCCTCTTCCAGTGTGTGACCTAGAACATTTACCACAACCCATTATAATGGGAACAATAAGATTTCTCAGGTGTTATGTGAAACTGGCCTACTAATAAATTGTCATCAAATATTTTCTCTTTTTCTTTATTTTTAAAATTTTATGTATTTTTCTTTCTTTTCCTTTATTTTGTCATCATGAATATAAATATAGACATTTGAGAAGTAACTAGGGTATGGGCTAATGGGTAGACAAATGTTAACTGGGGTGGAAGGGAAGGCCATACAGAATAAATGGGAGGTTGGGAATAATGATGGAAGTGAGGGAAGACGCAAGAAGTTCTGCAGGAGCTGAAGGCACTAGAGGAAAGTCCTGTTATAGATCCCCGCTCTTGCAGGATTGTGTCTATGTGTAAATGCTTAGATAAGACACACAGGCTGAATAAGTGGAAGAGGGAAAGTGGGATATGCCCATGAATGTATATATGTTTGATGGAGAATATTTGCATATGTATATTTATTTGCTTTTGCTACTGTGATGTAACGGGTTATCCATTGGTCTGGTAACCTCACACTCAGCAGTTCAAGCCACCAGTTGCTCTACAGAAGAAAGACGAGACTCTTTCATTCCATAGGTTTTGGAAATACACAGGGCCAATTCTACTCTATTTTATATGGTCACTATAAGTCAAAATTAACTCAATGGCTGAGAGTCTTTTTGTTTGTTTGTTTTTTCAAATACATCCATGAATGTGGTGGAGCATATAGAGGACTAAGGTGTGAAAACGTCTTCTAAAAACTCACTGCCATTGAGTCAATTCCAGCTCATAGTGCACCGATAGCATGGAACAGAATTGCCCCTTTGGGATGATTTTCCTTCATTGGAAATCTCAACCTTCTGAAATTAAGACAGCTACTACAGTTTTGTTACTATGGTTAACATGGTGTAATGTTTTGAATTGTACTCCCCCAAAATATATATTGTAAATCCTAGCATTATACCTGTAGCTGTTTGGGAATGGATTTTTCTCATGGTGGTGTAGTATGGTAGGCATTGGACTCTCACCAAAAGGTCAGCACTTTAAATGAACCAGCTGCTGTTTGGGGGCAAAGATGAGGCTTTCTGCTTCTGCAAAGATTTACAGCCTGCAACCTCAAAGGGGCAGTTATCCTCTCTTACAGAGGGTCGCTCTTCAAAGAGACAGATTGACACAGGGGCTGCAGGACTGAGCTCAAGCATAGGGGCGGTTGTGAGGGTGGCGCAGGCCCGGGCAGTGTTTCATTTTGTTGGGTATGTGGGTTGGAACCAAATCGATGGCACTTAACAACAGCAGTTTAAAAAAGTTTGTGAATATTGATTATATGTAATCTTATGTGATGTGAAACTGGAAACTTACTGACTGTATGAAATAGTATGAAATAGGTATTAACTGAATATCCAACTACTACTTCAATAGATTTAATTCTGTCAATGGTGTTTTAGACCAAACTGTCTTAAGGTTCTAAGTCAAGAAGCAGTTCCTTAGATGATCTTCTTTTAGCTATTTTTTCAAAATATATTAAAAATACATTTGAAAATACTGCTAAAGCTATAAAATATAGACACAACTAGATTAGAATTAATCAGAATTTCACTAGTAGGATACTTTAAAAACACACAATTTGAATGTCAGCTATCCTCTGAGTATTTAGGTAAAATTTAAGAATAGCAATTTTAGAAACAATGATGAAAAATTGCATGAAATTACAGTTATTGTTAGCTCCTTCTTTAGGCAATATGAATTGTGATCTTTACATCTTTTAAATCTGTTTATTTCTTATATACATAGTATCCTTTTAACTGAAAGTATTTCTAGAAATTGGTGATTTTAAAATAGAAACACAGTGATCAAATCAAATTTAAAAATTCAGTATAACTTTGCATAATTAGGCACCATGAAAGGGAGCAGGATATAGCTATAACAAATTTACTTTAACGTTTTTAGAATATAACATTTTTAATGGCAAGGCAAAAATAGAGTATGCTATTAAGTCAGAGCAGACACATAAGCAAGAAAGTAATTAAAACATATTTTAAAAGTCTATTAGAATGATATATGATAAGCAAGGCAGCCTTGCAGGGAGCAAAATTAAGAGAAAAAGAAATGTATAAAGGGAGAGGAACTATAAGAAACTATGACCATTAGTTCAGAAAGTTCATCTTCCAGCAGGAATTTCAGAAAGAAGGAATGAGAAAAATCATAAGAGTTGAAGTGAATTTTATAGAAATCCAAATACTAGGATATTTGTTGGATCTGTAGGACCAGCAAAATAAATTCAAAATAAAGGCCTATATTAGGTCACCTATCACTGTGAAATTTTTAATTACCAACAATAAATGCATGATCCCCATAGTCTAGAGAAGGAAATAAACAGGTTAAATACACTTCAGGAGTCAGAAAGTCTCTGCACCTCTCATGAGCAACATTGGAAGCTAGCAAAAAGTAGAAGAAATTCTGAGGTAAAGTTTTAATCTGAAATTCCTTTTAACTGACCAAATTATGACCAGTAAAGATACTTAGAGAAATGCAAAGTAAGAAATTTTATCTTCCAGGGATTCTTTCTTATTGAGTTCCTGAAGAATGTATTGGATGTATTTTTTTTTTTGTATTGGATGTATTTTACCTTCAAGAGAATGGACTAAGAAAACACCAAGGAATTTAGTAACGGCATCACCAGAGCAAGAGGAAGACAAAGGGAATGGTAAACTGCTAGGGACAGGAAGTCCAAGGTTGGCTCTTTCTGTTTCAGCTTTAGGGAGGAATTAGCCAGGGTTGGAAAAGAACACAGAGGGTTTCAAGATTTTATCCAAGGAGAACAAATGTATTGCCTAATTACTTTTTACCCCTATTGATAGACATTTATAGCTGTATTGTAGAGTATAAGGATGAATTAGTGTCAAAAAAAATTCCAAACTACAGTGACCCTATAGGACAGAGTAGAACTGTCCCATCCGGCTTCCAAGACTAAAATCGATCTGGAAACAGATTGTCATGTTTTTTCCTCTGGAAGTAGCTGATGGATTTGAACAGGTAGTTGATCTTGGTTAGCAAACTGAGCACTTAATCCCTGCACCTCCAGAGCTCTTCTATTTAGTGATAAATACATAGAAAATGAATTAAATAGAAAAATGAGGCAATGATTGATTCAGAGACCACAAAACGTTTTGCAAAGAAGGAAATAGTATAACATGAACACTATAGTGATGTAAAAAGTAAAGTGATTTATAAAGAAGGTATAACTGGTGGACCCCTGGTAAGGAAAGTAAATAGGGGTAAAGAATAATGAAAGAATTAAATCCATACCTTGCAGTGTAAGAAATGGGCATATTGAAGAAGGACTAAAGACATTTAGAAGAAATTATCTAAAACTGACCATTTATGCAAAATTTCTAAAAGAACCGAAGAGAATTGTTTATATGAAATTTGAGTATGTTGGGAGTGAGGCTGGGACTGGGAACTGGGAGGAAGATGATAAGGCTTTCTACTCCTGTTTCTACTCCAGTCTTGGAAGCCCACAGGGCGCACACTGTCCCGTCCTGTTGCTATGGGTTGGAAATGACTCAGTGGCAGTATGTTTGGTTTGGGTTTGCATTAAATTATTGGACTTTTACACTGATGTACCTGCAATTTTTTTGGTTAAAAGTGAAATGTGAAATGGGAAGAACGAAAGCCCATGAATTTGGCTTTATCTTCCATAGAAGTATGTGTGATTATTTTCACACACTAAAAAGTTTCTACTTTTCCAAATGTTTGAGTTAAGTGTTTACTTGTGCCATGTTTATTTTGTGAATTGGTGTCCTAAAGGATCTTTGAGTTGGCATCCATTCGATGGCAGTGAGAGTGAGTGCCCACTTTCTTGATCTCTAGTCACATATTTCCAATAATTCATAAACCCCACTTTGAGAAGAATGGGAATGAATGGTTTTGCTAAGGAAAGCCAGCGCTGTCAGCATCTGAGAACATGCCTTGTTTTGGGTGAAGAGAGAGTTATGATGATAAGCACTTGAGCAAGGATAAAACATTGTCTAGAAAACAAGCACACACACTATCGTTCAATATTCTATACAAATGCTTTTCCTTATGTTCATAAATTATTGAAATTTTGTGTCCATCCAAGTAGGTGTTTTTATCAAGAATCTCATCTTTAGAACATTATTTGGAAAAAAAACATTATTTGGGTAAGAGTTTCTTTAGTCAAGTGGAGTTTGGATGTTTGTGAATACAGATATAACTGAATTATAATTTCATTGTATGAGGACCAAAACAAACCCCCAAACTTTTTCCCATTGAGTTGATTCCAATTCATGGTGATGCCCCAGCATGTGACTTTCCATTTGTGCAGCATTAGGGTCTGTACTGAATGAAAACTAGGACTTCATTTTCTGTAGCTGCCTGTTATATTATGGGCTAGGGGGAACTATATGACAGCAGCTGGATTAGACAATCTAGTAGTTATTTTCCCTTTTAAAAAGAAATTTATTTATTTATTTGGTTTTATTTTTTAATCAATTCAGAAAAATTGCCACCCTATGTATGATATTTTAAAGGATGGGTTAGATATTTTTATAGATTGTTAAAGGACCATTACATATATTTCAGTAACAAAATAAAAAAGTTCATATTGATGCTGATGTAAGATTATTATCAGCCTACAAGAGATTTTTATTTGAATATATTTTTAAATGACCATTAAAATTAATTTATTATACACAAATTAAGTATAATTATTTCATTCAAAGGTAACATACCAAGATAACTATAAAATCTCCAAGTAACGTAAAAATCTCATAAATATTAGAAGACAAAAAGGAAGTAAAGAGGGATTATGAATGTGTACAGGCAATTTGATGTTTGACTCTTATAATGCATAGTAAAATTTTAAAATTGTCATAGTTATATATTATCATGTAAGAACTGCAAACAATTTTAATGTAGGAGACAAGAGAATGTTACCTAGTTTTAATGATAGAAACAACTTTTTCTTTAGTTATGAAATGGGAAACAAAGTAATTGCAAAGAACTAATTGTATATAATCAACAAGCAATATATATATATATACATATATATTTTTTCTCAATTGGTATAGTTTATCTTCATTTCCTTTGAAAGTCCCCTCTTTCACCCCTTCTCAAATTACTTCTTTAAGTGACACGCTACTGTGCCATAGCTATCGGTAACAGCTAAGCTGGGCAGTACTCTAGCCAGACAAAGTACAAGAACAACGATACTGGAAAGAATGCTCCTGTAACTTGTGAAGCCCTTGAGGACCTTTCCTTCTTTCACTTCCTCCACTTTACTAAGCATGGTGTCCTTTGCATTATAACGACCCTAAGAAAAGGTAACCTAGAAATAAAGTTTTCCAACATATTTCCTTCTTTCTGTTGATTAATCTCAGGATCCTGTCAACTCTTGAGTCGTTGGAGACTCATAGAGCTCCTATAGAGGGGAATAGAGTGGACCCCATGAGTTTCTGAGGCTGTAAATCTTTAAGACAGTACAAAGAAAGCCTTATCTTTCTCGCATGGAGTCACTGATGAGTTTGAACTGCTGGCCTTGCAAATTTAGTACAGTGAACTCTTGTGTATAATACCAGGAATCGTTGAGTACTATTATCAGAAATTCGGGCTTGGTATATATATGGATTATATCCCAATAAAATTGTTTAGAAAAATGCATTGACTAGAAATAAATTTTAAAACTATTTAGCGTGTGCGTAGCCATTTGAAATCAAGTGTTTCTGTTAAATTTTAAGTTCACTCACTCTTCATGAGTGAAGATACTTCATCATGTTACTCTGGTTCCACTTTTACTAAATAACTATGAACTTCTTTGGGCTACTCAGGAACAAACAAAACCCAAAATACAGTAAATAAAAAGAAATTGCATTTTGTTTCCTCCCTGGCCTAGGATTTCTTTTTTAGTGACTACCAATTTGTGATAATGACTCAGAGTTCAGAAAAGTGTGCACCTCCGTTGTCACTGCTTGCTGGTGAGAGAAGGAAGATATTTCCTTGTGAGGCTTGTTCAGTAGTTAATATACACCTGTAAAATACATTAACCTTTTTACTACTGAAACCTTTTATAATGTTCTCTCTTTTATCTGAAATACACATTTTTAAAATCTTTGTGACCACATCTCTAAAGTTCCTGGGCCTTTACAAACACAAATAAAAAACAGATGGCTACTCACACCTCAGACTGATTAACGGAAGACTTTTCACACACCCTGGAGATCACCGCCTTGGCTGTCATGTGGCTGACATCTGTGGCTGTTTGGAATCGTCTCTGCTGCTGATCTGGAATCTCTCAGGTCTGGTGCCAGTCTTCCTTACAGTAGATTATTTTCAAGCAATTGGGTTTCTTACTTGTTTATTGGTCTTAAAAAAAAAAAGAAAGACCAAAAGATAACTCTGAATAAATAATAGCTAAGAAAAACCTAGATAAGGGTGCTTTTCTTTTAGATTGCCCACAGTTGTGTAAACTGATAAGTTTATTTTGGTCAATAGCTTTTTGCTTACAAGAATTGTCAAATTAAAGAAACGTGCCTATAGCACAAATGATTCTACTTGTATGTCTGTTAATGGAGTACAATATAACAAAGCATTATGATTTGGATAAATTCTAAGAGAAGACAAACAAAATTAAATTGTGGATTCTATTAGTCTACTTCTAGTATTTACTAAAGCTCTAATCCTGTGCAACCTGTACAGACCTATGGCATGAAATGACTGGTAATTTTAGATAAGTATGCATTTAAATTTTGTGCCCTAGGTTCATAATCACTTATTTATCCACCTATTATAAAAATGCTTTGTTCTATGCTTGTCTTATAGTGTCCAAAACCATGAGTTTTCATGGATAAAGACCATCAAAAAATAGAAAATTTTAGTTAATACTGAATATACTTGTACCCTGAAATATTGCAAAATGTATAAAAACATGTCTTCTGAGAGCAATGTGGTTTTGAAAATGCTAGGAACTCGTTCAAAAGTTTAAGTTTTTGTAAATTTGCAGAATTCCTAACATCTAACAAAATCCAACTTGCTTGTCAAAGATTTTCTGAATAAAATGCCCAAAGAAATTCAGCAATTGAGAATGCTAATATTCTCAAATCAACAAAACATAGAAGGAAAACCAACAAGAAACTGTTGACTGTTAAAGGATAATTTTCCAAAATTACCGTTAAGACCTGACAAAGCAAAATTTTTTGTATTCGAAATTGTTATTCACCCTCATGACTTTTGCCTGTTGTATTTACAAAACAGGAGAAATTTCTTCCTTCTCCTTTATTGCAATTACCATAAAATTTGCAATGACAGAATAAATAATCATGAATTTTATTTTCATAGTTCCTGTGTAAATTTAAGATGTTTAAGTGGTTTCTCTGAGGAATTTTTGTTGCATATCTTTTTCTTTTAAATGTTAACATTTTCAATAATTTGTTCTTTGGAGAAACCAGCAATCCTTGTACTTTAAATATTACTGGGATCAAGAATAGAAAAATATTTTAATTTTATCAGATATCGACATTTTTAAAGCCTGAAACATTGTGTTAAAGTACCTTGTTAAAATATCTTTTTAATTCATTCATATATTCTCTAAGATTAAATCAAGATACATTTATGAATCTCATTGATTACATTTATTGAAGATCATAAATAATTAATAAGAGGAAGCCCTGACCATAGTTGTAGTTTACAATAAAAATGATTAGAAATCTGTAATTGTCTGATTAATGCCCAATAATTTTGATTATATCATATTCAATATGTTTATTTAATTCTATGTAATTAAAGAGTTTATTTTCTAAGGGTCAAAAATCATGAAATTTTAAAGAAATTTCTTATTTTATTAGGTATAAATTTGAGATAATCCCTTTATAAATGTGCAACCCCATTATTTAAAATTTTGAACAGACACGTAGAATTTAGTAATCATTTTTCAATTCACAGACATGGAAGCAGTGTAGTTGAGAAGTCAAACATCCCAACGAACTGATGTCCTCCTTCAGACTTGAAGCGTAATGCCCTAGTGAGAGAGTAGGAGGATGACAGCAACCCCAAGGCCATGAGTTTGGAAGTCATTGGATTTTGGTTACAACCTCTTGCTTTTGAGGTTGCCCCAAAGGAAGCAACTTAACATTTTCTGCCAATTTCATATTTTCTTAACTTTGTGAGACATGTTCTGTAAACATAGTTATGCCATAATGAGTGAGTGTTAGTGAACTTTGTGCTCTTTGTTTTATCCTTATTTTCTTAAACAAGATTTAGTCACTTAAGATTTTGAATATGTTTAAGTGACGATCACAAGTATTGTATTCTAAAAAGATTTTCCATGTATGGATATTCCCCTTATCTCATTAGTATTTTAAATCCTCTGCCATTGGCTAGTTTAATGGTATTATTATTAGAATTACCCAAGGCCCCATGAAAGCAATTTACATTTTTTTTCAAAAAGCTGATAATGCTGCCACTAATGTGGAACAAGGATATATATAAACCTTAGATTCATGAATTAATTTTCAGGTTGCATTTAACTGTAACCACTAACCAAAGAACAATCAGTTATGATGATGCAGCCCTGTAAATACTTCCTTCATGAAGTAATCACTGAAGATTTGAATGCTATAGCAAACTGTGGTGAAGAAATTTGAGGGTGGCATCGGAGGTCTTAAAACAAACAGCCATCTAAGTGAGGGGTCAGCTAATCTTATGTGGAACATCACACCTGTATTATCCAAGGATTATAAATAATAAAATCCAAGATCCACGGAGGGAGTTGTATTAGAACTTAAATTCTGAGCACCTGATTTGTAGAAGACTATGACTGATCGTGAAGGCCTCAAATCCAGTCCCCATTGAATTCCCTTGTACCATTGACCAGGGATCTGGTTAGCCTTGTCTTCAGATAGAGTACATCAGAAAGTAAATTAATACAGATAGAGTTAGGTTGAATTGTCAGATAAAATTGTTTCCCATTTTAAGTGTGTTCTCTTTTTTCTTTTTATGTTCTGGTTTCTTCTGGGTTGAGGTTTTCTGTGTTTTATTTTGTTATTGTTGATGGAGCTATTTGTGTGATTTTCTTTATATGAAATCCGGGATAGATAAATCTAAAGAGACGGTAAATGGATTAATAGTTTCTTAGAGGGTTGACAGGGGAGGTGGGGTTAAATGGGGAGCTAATAACAATTAGTACAAAAAGGAGAAAAAGTTCTAAAATTGAATGTGGGGTGATTATACAACCCTTTGAAATGTATTCAAGCCATTGAATTGTATGGTATGTGATTAATTTGTCAATAAAACAGGTGTTTTTTTAAAAAAAGAAATCTATTTATTATATGGGCGAGTCTGCTGCTAAAGGGCTGTTGAAAGTGATAAAGAACAAACTTCACTATAGGGATTAAGGTGTGTATGAGTGTGTTAGTCTGGGTTAAGTTGAGAAACAAATCGAGAGACACTCATTTGTGTTTAAGAGAGTTTTATATCAAAAAGTAATTGTATATTAAAAAAAAAATCCTAACCCAGTCCAGATCAAATCACCGAGTCTGATATTAGCCCATATATCCGTTACCAGTCTATACATTCCTCTTCAGACTCATGCACTACTTGCAATGATGCCAAATGCAGGAAAATCACTTTCCACCTGGGGCTGGAAAGTCTTTTGGATACAGTTGTGGTGAAAGCATCTCTTGGGTTCTGGCTGGCATCAGCGTGTCTCCATGTGGCTTGTCAACAGAAAGGGGGAGCAGAGAGAGTGTGTGTCCTTTCTTCAGGGAGGAAAACAAGAGTTCCCTGAATCTTCAGGAGAAGGCCATGCCAACATAGAGGCCTCATTGGCTATAACCTGATTGACAGGCTAGACTCTACCCCTTCGCTCAAGTTGACAAGAGATTATATAACTGCTACAATGATTTAAGGAAGGTTTAAAAAATTTTTTTTTCAATTACCCCATAGGCATATATAAGCTGAACTATGAATAAAGAAGGCCAGGGAATAATTGATCCATTTGAATTAATGTATTGGGAAAGAATATTGAAAGTTCCATGGACTACCAGAAGAACAAACAAATCAGTCTTGGAAGAAGTACAGCCAGAATGTTCCATAAAAAGGAGGATAGCTACACTTCATCTCATTTAATTTCAACATCTTACTAGAGTCTCTGGAAAAGGACATCATGTGAAAGAGAGGAAGGTCCACAGCTAGATGGATCGATCCAGTGGCTGCAATAAGGGGCTCAAGCCTGGCAACCCCTGTGAGAAGGGCACAACCTTGACCGTGCCTCGTTCTGTTGTACAGAGGGTGACCATGGCATGTAACCGACTCAGTGGCACCTAAGGACAACATACCAATGCAAAGTGACCTGACCTGGCACATAGTGAAGTAATCATTTTAACCACATAGGAATAAGCTATGAGAGAAAAAGTGATAGGGTTTTTAAGGGAATGTTCTCTCTGAAAAATTTCCCTCAGTCTTTTTTTAGGTGATAATTAAGCATATCTGGGATTAGGATCTTCAATAGACATAATTGCCTCCTATTACGTTCAATCCCCATGTATTACTAAGACGAGAGTGTTATGTCGTAAATAAAACAACCCCAGTTGTTCTGCAGGTTAGGCATTGGGTTGTGCTTCACAGCCACCAGCTGCTCCCCAGGAGAAAGATGTGGCAGTTGGCGCCTATAAAGATTTATAGACTAAGAAATCAGATACAAGGTGGAGTCAACTCCATGGCAGTGGGCTTTGTTTTACTTTTGGTATGTTCTTAATAAAATTCCAGGAGACTGGAACATTGCTAATATTGCCTGCTGTAATTGCTGAGGGTAATGATGAATGAGTTACTGGCCTGTCATATAATCCAAGAAGATTGAGTTCATGAATTTTTGTCATTCATGTATGTGCCTAGCAGAAGAAATTTCAGAAACTACACTGACTTTTACATGGAGTTCACTACATCTACTCCAAAATATACGTTAAAAGAAAAAAAAAGGTAAAACAAAACAAAAAAGGTAAAGTTGATAATAAAAGAGATGAAATATTTAGAATTGAATAGAAGCCAAAACAGTACACAATTAGATCATGCAACGAAAGAATTATCCTGGTTTTAAAAATGCCTGTTTTCACAGGGGTTGGAAATTGGTGCATCAACATGCATGCATAGTAGCTGACTCAGGGGCTCCTATCAACAATGGAAGAAACAGGGTGTGAAACAAGAGATTCCTCGGGATGATACTGAAAGGAAATCATGGCAACTGCAGTGCAACCAACTTAGAAAGCAGCCATTGCGGTGTTTGAGAGCTTGCTTGGAGGTTATAGCATGAGAGTATATCTGCTCCTATACCCTTTACCCAAGGATGGTCCTCCACTGCTGGAGAAGGTCATCATCTTCAACTGAGGGCACAGCTTTGCAAGGGACACAGAGATCAGAATCAACCCTGGCAATCATTGTGGTGACAGATCTCAGCCAAATCGCCCTTACATTCAACGGGCACATTTTGAAATAAAGCATTTCATTCAGATGTCCAGGAGACATGAACTTTAGGCTGATGAAATTAAAGGCAGGGATTACCTGTTAAGTTTTAAAATTTTGAGTTGGACTTAAATTTTGTTGTTTTTTAGTTCCATTGAGCCAGCTCTGATTCTTAGAGACCCTGTGTATAACAAAATAGAATACGGCCTGGTCTTGCACCATGCTGACAGCTGTTGTAGTTGAGTTCATTGTAGCAGCCACTTTGTCAATCCATCTTGTCAAGTGTCGCTCCCTGATTTGCTGACCGTCTACTTTACCAAACATCATGCCATTCTTCAGGGAGTGCTCTCTCCGGTCAGCAAGCCCTTAAGAACCTGAGACCAATTCTTGTTGCCCTTGCTTCTAAGGAGTATTCTGGCTGCCTCTTTTCCAAGACAGATTTGTTTGTTCTTTTAGCAGTCCATGGTACTTTCCATGTTTTTCACCAACACCATAATCGAAATGCCTCAAATCTGCAGTCTTTTTGATTCATTGCCCAATTTTCACATGCTTATGAGATGACTGAAAATATCAAGCACACTTTAGTCCTCCAAGTGATACTATTTTTTTAATCTTAAAAGTTGTAGTGACTTGTAATTTACAGACCATACAATTCAGTGATTGAAATATACTGAAAAGAATTGTGCAGTCATCACCACAATCAATTCAAGAACATTTTATTCATTTTTGTGCTCATTATTAAAAGTAATAGCCTGATGACATTTCCAAAATTCGGTAGGTAAAGGCTTGTCCCTCTCCCTACTAAGGAACACTGGCTGTGCTTCTTCCAAGACAGAATTGTTTGTTCTTCTGACAGTATTTTTCACTAAAACAATCATTTAAATATATCAGTTGCTCTTTAGTTTTGCTAATTCATTGACCCAAATTTATGGAAGTTCCCTATACATATATATTTATAAATTATTGTCAGCAGAATGTGTTTATAACGGCCCTGATTTTACCAGATAATATTTGCATTCTGTGGAATATGTATAGGTAGACATATTTTCTGTGCCTTCCTTCTGTGGTATTACATGTCAACTTGATAAATAAGTGTAGAGGTGGAGTCTAG
>NW_022111373.1:67146194-67151320 GCF_000313985.2 Echinops telfairi | reverse complement strand
CATAACTTCCAGAATCAAACATGAAATGTACCACAGTATGACAAACTGAAATGAGTGGTGGGGAATTAAAATCATCATATGGAAATGATTTTTATTATTTTACAAATTTAACAATTTTCATTCTCTTATGTTTCCCCTTTTAATGGGATAAACTTCAGATTTTTGCTTCCATTTCTTGAGGATTGTCATTTTTAATAGTTTTTTTTAACTATCCATTTATGTTTATTGATTATTTTGTTTTTTATTTCTTAATTGAAAGAGAACTACGCATGCTCATTTAAACTATATACTAGTTGGAAATTTATGCGCATCTCCTACAAGCTTGTATCTGGAGACAACTGTAAATTTTGTGTTTACTATCTCAATGATTGATTCTTATGTACATTGGGCGATAGATTGTTTCCTCTATTCTAAAGAAACTTTTTTTGTTCTCTTTAGAGAAAGAGAGTTGGAAGTTAAGGAGAGAACGATGAAAATCAAAATAAGTCTTGTTCTTATAAGTATTAGAATGAAAAAATAGACACATGATGTAATAGGCCACTTGGTTCTCTCACGAGACAAAAGACTAATAGACTAATCCTGACCTATTAAGCTAGAACAGCTGGAGTTTGACATTTTTCTTCTTTATGTGTGAAGAGGAGCCCTGGTGGCATAGCGCATCACATGTTGGACCACTAGCCACCAGCTGCTCTGCTGGAGAATGGGGCAGCTTTCTACTCCTGTCAAAATCGACTTTCTCACAAACCCACTGAGCCACTTCTCCTCTGCCTTGTAGGGTCTCTGGGGTCAGCATCAGCTCCATGGCAGTGAGATTTTAAATACTGTAGACACGGTAATGTTCCTGTTGGATGACATTTGCCTTTTACACATTTGGTCTCCTGTGTTCCTTTTGGCTTGGGATCTTGATTAGTGTGCAGTACGAATTTGAGGGGAAAATAATTCTCATTTTAATTTAGAGTACTTAAAGTAAACAGAGTGAATGTTTATTACTGTGGAAACCAGTTAAGTATGACTGTAAACAGAATGATTTCAAAATGCCCAGTGATTAAATGCCAGCCGACTGTAAGAACACTATCATCCTTTCATATTCATGTTTATTGAAATGTGTTCTTAAATAATTTCATGATTTGCATGTTAATCTTTTAGAGTGTATACATGAATAGTTTGTTTCTCTGTTTGGAGTTTTAGTAGAATTCAACAGAAGGTGGAAATTGAAGATCTACTTAATAACAAAAATTATGATGGCTGTCACCTTCAGAAGCTGTTGAATCTTTAGAAATAACTTGATAATATGTCTCATATGCCCAGTTTAGGAGAGCAACCTAATCTTGCGGGAACTGCCTTCTGTTTGTTGGCTTTAACTCACAATTTCCTTGATAAATCTGAAGGAACACTTGTAATGATTGCTGTGACTTAATATGCAGAACTCCTTTGGGCAAAGTTTAGGTTAAGTCACTTGTGAAACAACTGACCAGCACCATATTTGATCCTTGTAGGATTTTGTTTCATTTTTGCATTAATACCCTGGGTGAAAAAATGACTTTATTCAAAGCATGAACTTGTCAAAGCATACTTATGGAGCTTAAAAATAAAATAAGCCTTGGAACTACCTGTCCAAGAAAGGGGCTCGTGCTTAGAAAGTATAGCAGGCATGCTGGACTTCATTGTAAAGATAAGCACTTACTTAAGGTACTTAAGAAAAAAACCAAAAACCTAGTCTGTAGAATTGTGGTTTATTAAGGGAATGAATTTTTCCCTTTTGTAAATATTAACCAGTGTAGTAAGTGTCAAATTTTACTGGAAATTTTATTTCCAGTATTGAACATAAATCTTTGAGCTGACCTTTTGAGTTAGTCAAAGAAATATTATCCTTTATTTTTTATGAAATATATTTTACATGACTCACTATGTGTTTCCCATGGAAATGATTTTTCATACACTTGATATAATTGTGTACCTGATAGTATTTTCATGGGATATGTGCTTTTTTCAGAATCTATCCTCTTCTCCATCATTTCCACCTTTTAGTTTTAAGGACTCTTACTTAGTACTTCTTTGAATTAATTGTAATTCTGAATTCTGTAATTCAAAATATAATAATTGCTATACATTTGAACATTTTTGGCAACTGCTGTCTTCACATTTAAAATTGCTTCATAAAAAAAATAGGTCACAAAGTATAATATGCCAAAGTAGTTGATTTCTTTTGGACCTAACTGAAACAAAGGTCTGGTTTTAATATTTGCTAACAGCAGGTTGTTATTCTATGTAACATGATTATTTACATAGTTACCACACAACAACATTTGGAATTCCATGAAAAATATTCGGTAATATCATTTCATCGAAAACAGTAATTTTAGAATGCAGCATTACAACATTTCTTGACTACTTTTATACTTTGGGTTCTCAAAAGTTAGAAACTCATAGGTGTTGCATTATATTAATAGTTCATATTAATTTCTACAAAATGAATTCATTAACTTTGTAGGTCTTTACATTCTCTTTACATTTACTTAAGGCAAATATTTTATTTGACTTGTCTTTCTGTAATATCACGTACGAGGCAGGATGCATAGCATCACATACTAGGCAGGAACTAACGAAGGACTGTTGAATAAAAAATTTCACATTTTTATTCAGGGTTCTACAGAAATTTATTGATCACATTTCACATGTTTCTAACACTGTTTTAGTCTTAGCTCCAGAATTCAAAAACAGAATTAATTGCTATTTGCCCAGGCATCTGTAGTAAAATTGTATCACTATTAACTTACATAATCCCTAATACATAGTTAGTATTCAGTAAATGTTATTGAACTAATGTAATTCATAAGAAGTTGTTATACTATAATACTGAGATGTTTTTCTGATCAATTCCAGTCACAAATCCTCAGCTTCATAACTAATGAAGTAACAGTGATTAAGATTCTACTCTTGCCCCATGATTAAGGATTTTTAGAGTAAAAAGAAGAGAAAACTATATATAAATATAATACTTTGTATACTTCAGTTTCTTTGGCATTTTCTATTCTGCTTTTTTATGTCATCATTTCTTTCATTTGCTTTAGCTATTCTATGTTTAAAAGCAAGTTTCCGAGTCTCTCTGACATCCACTTTGATGTGTTTTTTCTTGCCTTTTCAATGACCTTTTGCTTTCTTTATGTTTGATGTTCGTGATGGCACCCCACAGCTCACGAGGTCTCCAGTCATTAGTGCCCAGTGGGTAAAATCTGTTCTTGATATGACCTCTAAATTCAGGTGGGATTGACTCAAGATCATATTTTGGTTTTCCAGGACTTGTTTTTAATTTTCTTCAACTGCAGCATGAATTTACTTATGAGCAATGTTTCAGAGTTAGCTTCTGGCCTTGTTTTTACTGTGAAAATTTAGCTCCATTGTTTGTTGCCACATGAATTGTCAATTTGTCTTATCTGAATTCCACCTAATAAGCTTTCCCCAGTGGTGTTTTGAGTGACTTCTAACTCTGGGGTGCTTATCTTCCTGAAGTCTGGCAATATTTCACTGTTATTCATAAGGTTTTCAGTGGCTAATCTTTCAGAAGTAGACATTCTATTCCTTCCTCCCAGGTCTGTTCTTACTTTGGAAGCTCTGCTGAAACTGAGGTGACCCCGCTGATACTTAAAAGATTAGCTGCATATCTTTCAGCATCTCAGCAACATGCAAACCATCACAGTACAACAAGTTGATTGAGTAGTAGTAGAGCTTGAGGTTCCTTCGAGACCTTCTTCACCACCCTGTTGGTGTGTACATTGCTTGAGCTTGAGGCTGGCGGATCCTGTCATCTTGCATTGCTTGAGATGGATATCCCATCTGGGTTTGCTTTGTTAAGCTCCTGAGCTGCTGACTCTTGGTTACATGTCCTGCTGTTTGCTGCCTATGGCCAGACTGCCTGCATTGTCTTAGGGAGATTCAGCTGTCTGCTTCCTTGACCTTGGACCCAGCAGCCCTCTTGAGTTGAAGGACTTCCAGTCTGTTCACTATTCCATGGAAGTGAGTTTAACTGAGCCCTCTGTACTGCTGTGTGGATTAATTGGCTGTTATATTTCTTCATGTTCTATCTATCTATCTATCTATCTATCTATCTATCTATCATCTATCTATCATCTATATCTATCTAGATGTAATCATAAGTGTCCTGGTTTTGTTTCTCTAGAGAACCCTGTCTAACACACTAGTGGTGAAGTGGAGCATTGGTGTCCTGGGGGGTTACTATTAGGTGCTAACTATAAGGTTGCCATTTAAAACCACCAGTTGTGGAAGAAAGATAAGGCTGTTTACTCTAGTTATGATTTCTGGGGATAGAGCATGAATTTATTTTTTATTTGGTAAGTTTTGAGGTATCTGACACATTCACGTGGAGACTTCCTTTAGAAAGCTGACACCCAGTACTGGTCTGGACTAAAGATACAGATTTTGGAATTTAGCAGCATCTTGTCAGGTGTTGCAATCATAGGAGGCTTTGGGATAACTCGTGGAGAAAGTGGGTAGAAAGAAGAGCAACAAGAGTGAAACGACAAGCAACCTTCGAGGGACCATCATAAAACTAGGAGTCTTTAAAGGAGCCTGAGAAGGAGCAGTTAGTGATGTGCTGTACAAGCCAGGCAAGTATGGTGTCACAGAAGCCAGCATAAATAACATAGTAATGGTGATTTATCCTGTGGTCCCAAAAAAAGGTTAGTGACCTATGTTGAGAGATTTTTAATGGAGAATGTAGAAAAAAGGTGAAAGGGTAAGAAAAGCATTAGGGATTGAGGAAGGCTGTTAAAATGCAAACTATTTGAACTAGTTTTAATGTTGACAAGAAAAATACCATGAAGGATAAGAGTTTATAAGTGCTAGAGAAAGGATAATTGACTTCAAAGTTTTTTTGTTTGTTGTTTGTTTTTAAAACAAAGCTTTCATAATAGGCTCAGATTTTCCCCTCTAACTCATCTCGCCTCACCTAGGACATATTTTTTTTAATCATTTTATTAGGGGTTCGTACGGACTCTTATCACAATCCATACATACATCAAGTGTGTAAAGCACATTTGTACATTCATTGCCCTCATCATTCTCAAAACATTTGCTCTCCACTTAAGCCTCCGGCATCAGGTCCTCAT
>NW_022111373.1:67141996-67145243 GCF_000313985.2 Echinops telfairi | reverse complement strand
GCACAGAGTTTAATGAAATAGAGTTGTGAGTTGTGCAGGGTCACAAGTATACTGGCTTTCAGTTAGTGGCATCTCCTTAACCTCTTGTCTTTCTTTGCAGGCTGACTTGTTCATCACACACACACACACACACACACACAAATCCTAGCTTTATATGAACCCACAAGAACCCAATTCTTAAGTCTCCCCTAATTTGCATTATTCACAGAGAATCTAGTAGGCCCATCCCACCACCAGTTGATTCCTCTGTAACTGTTTAATGCTGTTTCATTGAGTTCTGACCACGGGAATTCATTCTTTAGAAATAGGGCATCCTGGACTATGAAGTAGTGTATTTTCCCAGAAAAGGATTTAGAAAGTGAGGGCATAATTTACCCCTAGATAGTTTATAGTTATGAGTGTGGGTGTTTAGAATTTTATGGAGCCCATGCTTGGTTACCTGGCATTTTTCCCTGAATTATTGGGGAAGATCACCTGCTAGTATAGGAAAATGATGAAGATGATGGTCGATATTAGTGAAAGTTTGGAAAAGCTGATGCAAAGAAAAAGGATCTTATAAAAAATATTTTTAAAAGATTACTCTAAGGAGGACCTGATAATGAATTTTTAGCATTTCTCTTGCAGCGTGTGTCCTTTTACCTAAATATAGAAATGATAAGTTACATGCGTGTATCGATCTGAGTTGAGAGGTGGTTGTGACTGCAGCTGCTATTAAGAGGCTGTTGGAGAAAGATTCCAAGGAACCTTGATTAGATAGAGAGGCTCATCTTTGTGGCAGGAGGGTTGGGTGGGGCAGAAGAATTCCATTTTTTGAAGATAAATGGTCATTGTATAGGAAAGGCTATAACAAAAGAAGCCAACAAACGAGAAGTGTTATCTTAGGCTGGGTTTTCTAGTGAGGCAATTTATATATGGATATATATATTCATTTATATATCTGTGGTAGTTACATAATCTGGTGTCACTTTGGGATATGAGAGGACTAAGAGTAAAGGGGTGGAGTCCAGTCTGTCAATCAGATCATAGCCAACGAGGCCTCTGTGTGGGCATGGGCTTCTGGGAACTCCGGTATTTCTTCCTTGGAGGCTGGAAACACACTCTCTCTCTGCTTGCTCCTTGAGAGACACTCTACTGATAAGACACATGATGATGCATGGCACTACGCTGATAGATCCCATGCCCTGGGAACTGGAGGTGCCACATGGAGACCCCTGCCAGCGCAGAGATGCTTACAATGCCACTGGATCAAAAATACTTTGCACCCACTGGCCTGTGATCTTCTTGCTTTTGGCATTATTGCATATGTTTTGTAAGTCAGAAGAGGACTTCTTAGATTGGTATCAGACATATAGGCTAATATTGGACTTATGGACTTGATGGGGACTGAACTGGGATGTTTTCTCAATATTCAATTGCAATTGTATATAAACCTCTTTCTTATGCACATATCAGTGTCCATGAATTTGTTTCTTTACTCAATCCAGACAAACACAATATTTATATATATCTCAAGGAAATAGCTCACCCAGTTGTAGAAGCAGGCTTATCCAGCCAGGTTCCAAGTTTGTGTATCAGATATTAGGTTAGAAGCTTCTTTGAACTCTGGTAGCTGGAGAGGCAGATAGACCAAAGCTTGTCTAGAAGTCCACAGATTGTATTCATTGACGAATGATTCCAAGATCAGCAGGTCAGGCTTCTAGATGCAGAAGCGAATGCATTTAAGGTTGGCAGTGACCAACCACTGACTACTCCTAGGATTGGAAAACAGAGGGCAGACCATTGACTTAGTTCCAAAGAACTGGTCAATGAGCCAGGAACTATATCCAAAGTCAACAAAAATAAAACAAGTTTTCCCACAGCATCTATTTATATCGGAATCAGGACTCACCCTCTTGGAAATTACCTTTCAATTGATTGCATCAGGTCTCTAATCTGGTAAGTGTGTTGCATCCTATTCTAATCTTACAACTAATTGATTGGCTGTTCATAGGAGATCCCATTATGGAGGTGATTACATTGTGTTAGATCACATCACGGGGAATTACCAGGTCTTTACTGCCAAACCATGGGGATCTTGGCTCAGTCAAGTTGACACAAAACGAGCACAAATGTAAAACTAACATATTATAGCCAGAGCCTGGGAGAGCAAAGTTATGGTTTAGAGCAAATCAGGGATATGGGAGAACTACAACTGTGCTTAAAATTATATGTATCGGTGTGTCAGGATCTCAAATGAATGCTCAGAAGCAGGCTCACAATTCTTGATCTAGATAAAGAGAGTTTTAAGAATACCACTCTACTTTGACAGAATCCCAAAATATTCCTTGCTAAACTCCCATGTGACGTTATATTCTTGGTAACTACAAGAATGAATTTGCTGAATAGGATTTTTTCATTATTCTTTAGGATACTTAAATGAGTCAGTCAAAAGTCCTGATCTTGCTTTTAGTATAATTACTGTGTAGAAGTTCTCGTAGCTGCCATTTTGGCTGAGCTTCATTGGCTTTTCTGGTCGGTTATTTGTTGTTGTTTTTGGAGGCTTAAAGAGTCATGTCATCAGAAAGGGTACTTGGCTTTCTTTTGGCTACATCAACAATGAATGTTCTGTAGCCATAGCAAATAACCTAAAAGTAGACCCAGAAGACCTTATCACAGTCAGGCTTTGTTTTTGCTTGAATTTTATCGCACTTCAGCATGTAGAAAGATTTAAAAAGCCAAACAATTTCTGTAAGACTCATAATGGAAAAATGGTACCCTATACCTCAGACTTATGAGTCTCCAATTCTACTTTCAACTCTTTGGGGCAATTTTTATTTACGCTGTTGTTCTATGAAACCCTTTTATGCTTCTTTTCTTCTCTCTTGCTTTCCTATTTGTGGTATTCTCTGTTAACCTTCTTGTGAATGAAGATAGACACTTAGCTTTTTAAATCCCCATCCCTAAGCATTCATTCATTCCATTCTCCCTTAACTTCTCAGTATAGTTATCTTTCTTTTTCATATATTTTTCTTTTCCTTTTCTTTTTGTTTCTAGTGTATTTATATTGTATTTTTAAAAATAGATCAGCATTGAGTATGTTATTATGTACTCTTTGAAAGTTAACATCAGGGTCTAACATCAGTACTGTGATAACATGTCCTTTCTTGGAAAACTTTTCAGGGTTTTGGATAATTTTTATAAATATTGGTTTTCCATTTAATCATCTGTACTACATGTCCAAGCTCTCTGAGTATTATTGTTATTATTC
>NW_022111373.1:67135327-67141164 GCF_000313985.2 Echinops telfairi | reverse complement strand
CCCCTTTATCATTATGTTACCTATTGGTCCAGTGGTGAGGATTTTGGCCTTCTTCACATTAGTTGTAACCCCTACTGAAAGCTGTAATCCTCGATCTTCATCAGCAAGTGCTTCAAGTCTTTATCAATTTCAGCAAGCATGGTTGTATCATCTGCATATTGCAGGTTGTTTCTAAGCCTTTCTCTAATCCTGATGCCACATCCTTCTTTATATAATCCAGTAACATATCGAATAAGTATGGTGAGGGGACACAACAGTACAGCACCTTTCCTGATTTTAAGCAATGTAGTACTCCCTTGTTCTGTTTATACAACCGTCTCTGGATCCAGGTACAAGTTTCACATGAACACATTGAAATGTTCTAGAACTCCCATTTTCTCAGGGTTTGCAGAGTTTGTTATGGCCCACACAGTTCAGTGCTGTGACCTAGAAGATAGAGCATGAGTAAACATCTTTCTGGTACTCTCTGCTTTCAGCCAAGATCTGTCTGATGCCAGTAGTGATAGCCCTTGGCATAAGTTCTCTTTTCAGTCTGGCCTGAACCTCTGGCGGCTCTGTTAATGTACTGCTGCAGTCTTCTTTGTTGTCTGTTCTTAGTGTGGAAGCTCCACTGTAGTCTGTTCACTTTGGGCGACCCAGCTGGATTTTGAAATGCAGTGACATAGCTTGGAGCATCACAGCAACACACAAGCCACTACAGTCTGACAGACTGACTGCCACGTGTGGACTGTGAGGACTGCACTGCCAGGAGTGCCAAATGTGTGAGCATTTTCAGTGTAGTCCATTGCTGGAGCAACACTGATAGATACTGAAAATGAAAGGGAGAAAAGGAAGGAAGGAGTTGGGAAAAGAGAATGGGGAGGAGGGGGAGAGGGAAGGAAGGAAGTAAAGAAAGATGAAAGAAAGTTCAAGAAAGAAAGGAGGCAAGAAGCAAGGAAAGAAAGTTAATCTGTAAACAAGAAAGCCCCTTTCTCATCTTCCTTTCCCACTGATGTTGGCTATTGGCAGAAACCCACTACTTGTATATCATTTTGTTGTACTGTGGTGGCTTATGCACGTGATCCTGGAAGTCGTATCACTGATATTTCAAATACCAGATTGATCAGATTGCAACAGAGTTTCCCACCTAAGAACAGATTACAGACAGGGAATAGGCTGTTCAATTTTGAGGAGTTATCCACAGAAAAGGTTGTGAATAGCAGCAAAACACTATCAGATACTGAAAACCCCAGGAATAGTGGTGGAACATTGTTACATATAATACCAGAAGATGAACTCCTTAGGTTGGAAGGCTCTCATGTGACTTAAAAGAGCTGCCTGCTTAAAGTAAAGTCCACTAAAATGATGATGTGGATGGAGTAAAGTCTTCAGGAGTAAATCCCAAACATTAATTAATAATCAGAACTCAGAATGTATGAAGTATAAATAAAGGAAAATTGGAAGCCCTCAAAAATGAAATAAAATGCATGAAATCAATATCTGAGGTATTTGTGAGCTGAAATGAATTGGTATTGCCCATTTTGAATCCGATAACCATATGGTTTATTATCCTGGAAATAAAGATACAAGAGGAATGGCATTGCAGTCATCCTCAAAAAGGACATTTCAAGATCTAGAGGTACAATGCTGTCTCTGATAGAATAAGAACTGCATTCATACAAGAAATGCAGTTAATACAACTATCATTCAAATTTGTGCATGATTCACTAAAGCTAGTGATGCATAAATTGAAGAATTTTACTAATGTCCTCAATGTGAAATTGACCACCAATGCATTGATAATTATTGGTGATTGAAACATGTAAAGTTGAAAATAAAGAGGAAGCAACAATAGATGGAATATGTCCTTGGTAATAGAAACAAACCTGGAGGTGAAATGATAGAATTTTGCAAGATCAATGACCTCTTTACTGAAAATGACTTTTTTCCAACAACATAAGCAGCATCTGTACTCATGGACCATGCTGGACAGATTACAAAGGATTCCAATGGACTACAGCTGTGGAGTAAATGATAGGGAAACTGAATACAGGCAGCCACAGGGTGGTCAGGGGCTGACTGTGGAGCAGCCTATCAATTACTCATATGAAAGTTCAGGAGGAAGTGGAAGAAAAATAAAACAAACCTGAAAGAGCCACAATGCAACCTTGAGTATATTCCACCTGAATTTCAAGCACATCTTAGGAATAGAGTTGACTCATTGAACACTAGTGACAGAAGACCCGATGAGTTGTGGATGGCATCAAGAACATTATATGGAAAGAGCAAAAGATTATTAAAAAGTTGAGAAAGAGAGGTGTGTATCAGTGTTGTATCCTTTAACTGTATTTATTCAATCTGTGTGCTATACAAATAAACAAAAAACCCAAGACTATATGAAGAACTTGGCATTAGGATTGATACAAGACTTTTTTAAAAATCATTTTATTGGGGGCTCGTACGACTCATCACAATCTATACATACATCCACTGTGTCAAGCACATTTGTATGTTTGTTGCCATCATCATTCTCAAAACATTTTCTTTCTACTTGAGCCCTTGGTATCAGCTCCTCATTTTTCCTCACCCCCACCCCCTCCCTCACAAACCCTTGATAATTTATAAATTATTATTTTGTTATGTCTTACACTGTCCGATGTCTCCCTTCACCCACTTTTCTGTTGTCCGTCTCCCAGGGAGGGGTTTATATATAGATCCTTGTGATCGGTTCCCCCTTTCTGTCCTACCTTCCCTCCACCCTTCTGGTATCGCTACTCTCATTATTGGTCCTGAGGGGTTTATCTGTCTGGAATCTCTGTTTCCAATTCCTATCTGTACCAGTGGTCTAGTCAGATTTGTAAGATAGAATTGGGATCATGATAGTTGGGGGAGGAAGCACTAAAGAACTACACGAAAGTTGTATGTTATCATTTGTTGTTGTTTTTTTTAAGAAGACATTTTGACAAGCTGGGATGTGCAAATGACCCACCTTGCTTGCTGAGAGTGAGGAGGATTTGAAACACTTGCTGATGAAGATCAAGGACTGCAGCCTTCAGGATGAATTATAACTCAATACAAAAAAAACCCTCAAAAAATCAAATCACTGCCATCAAATCGATGCCGATTCATAGTGACCCTGTAGGATGGGTTAGAACTGCCTCTTGATTTGTGAGACAGAAACTGTTTATGGGAGTCAAAAGTCTTGTCTCTCTTGGCTGGTTGTTTCGATCTGCTTCCCTTGGCAGATTGCAGCCCATCTCATATCCATTACACCCCCAGGGCTTTTTATAAAGGCAACCAAAATCCTCACAATTTGACCAATAGACAGCATTATGATAAATATAGCAAAGATCGTAATTGTCAATAATTTCCTCCCAAATTTCCTTTGCTCATCCTATTTTTGTTCTGTTGGCACTGGGGATCATGAAGAAATGCACAAGTCTTCAATGAATGCCTACAGTATGCTCTGAGTTGTGCGCAAATAAAAAGTAATGCCACTAAGAACAATTTGAAATAAAAAGAAAAGACTGCACTTCTTTTAGCGCATTTAGAATTGATTTTTGCTTTTTATGCCCATAAAAGGAAAGTGTAGAGGACTGGGCTATGTTTAATTATACATGTACATTTAGTGATTACTTTTTTTTCAGGATTAATGTGTGCATGCATTCCTTTATCAGTTTGGCATTGAAGCGTTCAAGTGATTAAAAAACTCCTTTCTAAAAATATCCATCTTAGGCACAGGTGCCTGACAGTTGTGGTAATATGAAAATACAAGGTCACTTTGTGGGTTTATGTTTTGCTGATAAATGTAATCACATATCAAAAACTAAGATAAAATAATAATTTTTGCGTGTGTGTTGACTCAAAAAGTAAATTCTCCAGCTCGTCCTAGTCTTTAACTATATATATACTGAGTGTTAATATACACACAGGTGCTTATGAAAGTAAATGTCAAAATTTGCTTTCAATTATGTATTTTTACATACATGAAACTTTTACATTAAAATAATATGATTTTGAATGGGATCATACATCAATTTGTTAGAAATAAAATTGCAAATACTTTTGGTCATTTGATTATAAATATAAGAACAATCAAAATACAGATAAAAAAAATTATCTGAAATAATTTCAACTAAATAAATGTGCCTTAGAATATTTTGAAGTCCCCCCCTTGCCCTTGTTTCTTTTAACATTTCTCAAATTGCTTAGAGTTACGTGTGTAAGCTTCATATAAAAAGGGAAACTTATTAATATCCAGATTTTATTTTCTTGATCTAATTCCCCTCCATTGTTAAGAAAGAGGAAGAGGTTAGATAAGATAAATTCACGGGTTAAATGAACTTTATAATGGACTTTGTTTATTTAAATACACATACAAAGTTACATATACAATTTCTGTGGTGCTAGAAGAGTAATATATAATTCTCAACCTATGTCTATGATACTCAAGAATATGAATATCCATTGTTATCCTTTACATCAGCAGTTAAGCTTCTTAGGAGGATTTCTATAATATCAAATAAGAAACAATGTTGTTCTTTTTACAAATTAAAAACTTGAAGTAAATTAACAAGCATAATTCCTCTGTGTATTATACATTTCCCCGATCCTAAATTATGGGAGTTAACTGAAATGATTTGTAAAATGCTCCTCCACTAGCACACTTGGTTGCTCACTTTAGTGACTTTCTGGTCTATTTGTTAATTGACTAATAGAGATTTCGCTAAGAGTGATCAATCACCACTACATCTTTTTTAAGGTGTACGTATTTTCTCATTCGGTACATATTTATCCCAAGAAAGGACATAACAAACAGATCACAGTAGAATCTTTCAGTTCATTGATTAGATATCTCCCCTCAAGTTCACTTTGTCAATCTATAAAATGGATGCAATAATAGTTCCATTTTAGTGAAGATTTTATCAGCTTAATATAATTTGTGTTCTGAGTGACAATTTTCCCTCAAGATGTGGTAGCAGTATAGTCATAGCTATCTTTATATTTTTGTTCTTTGTTGGAATTGCTCTAATGTTAAAGATAATTATTACGGCAAGTTTCTGCGGGAGGCTCTTGATGCAAATGGGTAGGTGCTAGACTACTTAATGAAACATAGATTGCTCAAACCTGCTTAGAATCACTCAGAAGATAGGTGTCTGGAACTCTACTTTCAGAAAGCGATGTCCTGGAAACCTCTAGAGAGCAGTTCTCTGTACACATGGCGTTGCTCTAAGTTGGAATAAACTGAACAGGGACCGCCAAATGAGGAGCGTCTGTGTTCCCTTCAGCAGTCTATAACTGAGACTTTGTTATATAGTATAAGTGTTCCCTGGTAGAGGAATGTTTATGCTCCTGTATTTACCTTTTGGCAAAAGATTCAAGCTTGACACTTAACATTATTATTTGTAACTTATAAAAATAACTTGTTAATTTTAGATGAAAGAATTCCTATCTGGTGCCCTAGTGGTTAAGAATTGGGCCATAAGGTTCAATGTTTGAAACCACCAGCACTCCGTGGGAGAAATCCTGGGCATTTTACTCCCTTAAACAGTTAGGTACAGTCTTGGAAACTCAAAGGACAGTGTGCCGCTCTCTGGTAGGTTATCTGTGTGTTTATATTGCCTCCACGGAGTAAGATGAGATGAGATGCTCTCAGCCTTTTAAGTCCTTGAATCCTACCTTTCTCTGGATCATTACAATGTTTTTCTTTCTTTAGAAATAGATTGTTGTGCTAGCCATCATTGACTATTCTAATTTACTACCCATATTAAGAGAGACTGGAATTAAAATCCATAGTCGTAGTTCTGAGCAGATTTACTTAAGACTTAAGTTTTACCAAAAAGATAATAGTATCCTTA
>NW_022111373.1:67133087-67134908 GCF_000313985.2 Echinops telfairi | reverse complement strand
CACCAATTCTCTTTATGGGATTGTAGTTTTGATTTTATGATTTATCATTTTTTTAATGTAGGAAAAAAGACACCCACATCATTGGCATTGAGTTGATGCTGTAGCAACCCTGTAAGTGCGGTTCCAAGCCTGTAACTCTTTCCGAGAGTAGAAAGCTCCATCTTTTTCCTGAGGAGCAGCTGATGGTTCAGAACTTATAACCTGTACTTAGCAGTCCAAAGAGTAATCACTACAGCACCTTTAAAATATACCTAGACTATTATTAATTATACTGTTACTTAGGGACACAGAGTCAACGAGATGATTATATATATTTATATATAAAATTAAATATATACATACTTACTGTATTATACATTGTAAGAAGCTCTGGTGGCACAGTGGGTTCAGTGTATGACTGCTACCCAAAAGGTTGGCTGTTCAAATCCACCAACACATGGGAGGAGAAAGGTGGCACCTCTTATGTCTGTACATACTTGCAGCCCTGGAATCCCTATGGAACAGTTCTATGATGCCCCATAAAGTTGCTGGGAGTTGGAATCCACATTTTTGGCAGCAGGTTTGGTTTGGGTTCAGCATTACACATTATAGAATTGCATTTACAGTGTCAGGATATTAGCCTTTGGTGAACCTAGAAAATTTATATGCAATAAAGAGTAATTGGATATTGTAAGTCACAGCCCATTTATATTAATTAAAATTTAGGTAGAGATTATTTATAAAGATTATTTCAGCTCAAATGACAGGACTAATAATAAATTTAAAAGCAAGGTGAAATAAACACAGTTATTTCTTTATTTTTAAGCTTTTTTTCAATGGCAGTTATCTTATATGATGCATGTTTTGTTTGGCTCCTAGTAGGAATTTGTTTTTCCCAGTTGATTGAAAATTTATATATCCAGACTTTTTAAAAAGATGAAGTAATTGCTACTGGATGAAACATTTGGAATCTGTTTATTCTCCTGGGTTTGCCTCTTGGTTTTCAAATGCTGGAGGATATATCTCTTATTTTCTCCGTTATGAGTTTGCTCAACTGTATCGTAATTTGAATTGGCCTAGTATATCTCTTGTATTATTATATATGTAAAATATTTTCAAGAAAATAGATACTGAGATTTCTTTATATATTAAAAAAAAAATCCACTGCTATTGAGTCGATGCCAAGTCATAACGATTCTTTAGGACAGTGTAGAACTGCCCCATAGGTTTTCAAGACTATAACTGTTTATGGGTATAGAAAGCCCAGTATGTAGACACTAATTAATAAGTATAGAAGGAGCCCTTGTATTCAGTGGTTAAGCAGTGGATGCTCACTGACACATCACAGTCCCACCAGCTGTTTCACAGGAGAAAGGGATGGCAGTGAGCATCCAGAAAGATTACAGCCTTGGGAGCCTCATGGTTCTAGAGGGTCTCTGTGTCAAAATCAACTCTATGGCAATGGGTAGCAAATACGTGAGAAGATACTTGTAATAGAGCAAAAAGTTTTATCAGTATCCATATCTGTATGTGAAAGTGAGGCTACGTGTGTACATTTAATAATTTTAATAGATTTTATATTTATAAGTTAGTAATAATAAATAATAAAGGTGGTAATATCATTATGATGCAATGCAAGGCACATGAAATTGTTTCTAACACCTGATTACCTGTATTTGCATCTGTTACTTTATGATGCTATATTATCTTTTAACTCAGATTTATTTTTATAGCTTATTATATGTAAATACCAGTAAATAAAGAGACCTACATCTAAATACCAATAAATAAAGAGACCTACATTATTTCATTTCTACCATTTACTAACTAGTATAAAATAAT
>NW_022111373.1:67126426-67131918 GCF_000313985.2 Echinops telfairi | reverse complement strand
ATTTATAACAGTAGCAAAATTACAGTTATGAAGTAGCAACACAAATAATTTTATGGTTGGGGGGGGGGTCACCACAACATGAGGAACTGTATAAAAAGGATTATGGCAATAGAAAGGTTGAGAACCACTGCTACATAGGATTTCTGAAGTTGTAAATCTTCATGGGAGCCAATAGGCTCAACTTTCTTTCGTAGGGTGTTTGATGGATTTGAATCACCAACCTTTTAGTTAGCAGTTCAATGCTTATCCAACAGCTCCATTCAAACCCATTGCCATCCGGTTGATTCCAACTCACAGCCACAGAGTCAAACTTCTCCATAAGATTTCTAAGTCTATAAATCATCAAAAGCAGACTGTTGCATCTCTCTACTTTGCAATGGCTGATGGTTTTACAAAGCTCACCTTATGGTAGCAGCCACGCCCTTTAACCAGTGTGCCACCAGAGCTCCTCACTGGGGCCTTTTAGAATACTGGAAACTGAGCAAAGTGCTGATCAAATCCAGGTCTCCAGAGAGATTAGAAACAGATAACAGGGGACACAGGAAGTCGATAGTCATTAGCTCTGAGGACATGACGTTATGCCTGGACAGAGTTCAATTTGCTAGGCAGCTTCTGATTACTCTGTCAGAGTCTACTTATGTTCGGATAATTTCTTCCCATCACTGTCCCAGATTGCATGTGTATATGTGGGGGCAGCAGAGGGGTAGTAGATGGGGGCTGGGAAATCCCCTAAAAGTAATTATAGATTGACCTGAAATATGCTTAGTATGTAGTAAGACATATAAGTAAAATTATCATGCACACCATGTTTATTAGCATGGAAAATGTTTATGATATATTAGGAGAACTATAAATTACCAAAATATAAATAGTATTCTCTTTGGGGGTAGAATGTATGTTCTATAAAGAATATCTAAAAGAAGAAAATTGAATGTTAATAGTGTAGATATTGAATTGTGGATTAAATTTTTCTTTACTTTTTGGAGATAATTTTTGTATAAAGTTTGGCATTTAAGTTTATATCACTAATGGGGCAAATTATCAAACTGTTTTCATTTGGTATGAAAATGAGAAATAAACAAGGTGCAAATGAGGTATCAACAATTTTAATATGAGTGAAAAGAGCCAGTTTAATGTGTAAACTTTTAACAGCATTATTTCCTGTTATTGTTTACTTACTGTTTAGTAGTTTTTGTCTTCATTCATTTTGAGCAAGTAGCATCACTGGATTAACTTGATCTTATAAATTTGGGTAAAAGAGAAAAAACAATAGATGTGTTTGTGAATCTTTACATTATTGTTTATGTTTCTTTCACTGTTTTTCCTATTCCATTTCAAATAAGAACTCTTATTTTCCGTATTGCCAAGTAGGTGTTTTGTGTGCCCTCAAGCATCAAGATAGAAACTAGCTGGTTCATTCTAAGTTATAATAATTGACCCCATAATTGGAGGCAGTTTTCTGTAAACTGATTTGGGTTGACACTCATGAAATCATTAGACAAGACCTTTAAAGCTATCCTTTTTCCAGTGCTCTGCTTTTAAGCTAAGATCTCACATTATAGCCAGATGAATTCTGTCAAAATTTTAAAGACCTCAAGAGAGATTTTTCAGCTCCCCTTGGTAGCCCATTCCAATGTTTGAGAACAGTCACAGTCAGAAAAGTCTTCCCTACATCTCTTGGTCATCTGACTCCTTCACGGTACAGCGGAAGGCCATTTCCTCTCGTTCTGTCACCAGGAAGGAGGAAGAACAGCTGCTTCCCATCTTCTTCAGCCCTTACAGGCTTATTAAATCTCATAACCACTGCCTGCTTCTCCTCAGTCCTTTTTAGCATTTTTTTGTCCACTGAACTCTATTCAGATTTTCTTTTGTTGAACAACCGTTATCAGAATACAGTTATAAATTAGACTATAATGATTATTTCACAGTTTCTATACATATATCATGTTTATATCTGTGTATCTCATATAGGGTTTTCATGTAATCTATTGTTGTACTTTAGATGTTATTTCTGCGTAAACTTCCATCTTGTGCTAAATTTTGTTGTTCTTTTTATGATTACTCAGCACTTTGTTTTGTATTTTGTTTTTGCATTTGCATAAAACAACATGGGGCCTATATCTGACCTCTTCTGGCTTTCATGTTGCTGCAAGGTAGTGGTCAGACATGTCTCCACTCTCCATCTTCCTTTACCTGTTCTGATATTCACCATTCTCCCACAACACCTTACTAACCTGCTAGGTTCAGTAATTCATGGCAATTACCCTGCAGAACTCACAGACAGTACTCACTTTTATGAGGGCTTATTAATGAAGTCAATGAATTACCAACCACCACTTGCTGTCAGTTTGTCACAATTAGGTGGCTTGTGTGTTGCTATACTGATAGATGCAAATGGAGTTTACTGTGTGGATTATAAACAACTATGGGTAGCCTTGAGACTAATGGGAATCCCAGAATGCTTAATTGTGCTCATATGGAACCTGTACATGGATCAAGAAGCAGTAATTCAAGAAGAAAAGGGGAATACTGCCTGGTTTAAAATCAGGAAAGATGCGCATTATGACTCTATTCTCACACAAAATGTATTCAGTTGTTGCTGAACACATAATCCGAGCAAACGGACTCTATGAAGAAGAACCCCGAGCCAGGAATGGAGGCAACCTTATTCTCAACCTCAGATATGCAGATCACACAGCCCTGCGTGCTGAAAATGAAGAGGACTCGAAGTACATGCTTATGAAGATAAAGAGTTTCAAACTTCTACATGGATTGTAAGTCGATGTTAGGAAGCTCAAAATCCTCAACTATACATGCCATCCTGTTTGGATCTATAATCAATGCTCATGGAAACAGCAGTCAAGAATATTTTTAGAATGATAATGGCAACACATGTAGAAATGTGATTGACACAATCTATGTATGTTTGGATTGTGATAAGAGTTGTACAAGCCCCCAATAAAATGATTTTAAAAAGAAAAGGGAAAACATGAATCAATGCACTGCATTGGGTAAATCTGTTTAACAAGACCTCTGTAAAGTAATGAAAAGCGAAGATGTTACTTTGAGGACTAAAGCACATTTGACCCAAGCCATGGTGTTTTTAAAATTGTCTCATATGCATGTAACAGTTGAAAATTGAATAAGAAAGATCAAAGAATAGATGCATTTGAATAACAGTCCTGGTAAAAAAATATTGTCATTGTCATGGGTTTCCATAAGAATAAAGAAATCTGTATTAGAAAAAGTACAGCCAGTACAGCCAGAATGCTCCTTAGAAGGAAGGGTGGTGAGATGTCATCTCATGCGCTTTGGAAATGTAATCAGGAGCGACCCATCCTTGGAAAAGGACAGCATGCTTGGTAAAGTAGATGGGAGGGGAAAAGAGGAAGATCCTTGACAATTGGATCGATGCAATAATTACAACAACAGACTTGGGCATAACAACAATTGTGAGGATGGTGCAAGACCAAGTAGTGTTCTGTTCTGTTGTACATAGAGTTGCTATGACTCAGCACTGACTCAGCAACACCAGGCAACAGCAACATGATGTTCATGATGCCGGAAGCTATGTCAATAATATTTCAAATACTAGCAGGGACACCCCAGGAGAACAGGCTTCAGCAAAGACCTGGAGTTAGAACACCAAAAAGGAAAGACATGCGCTGCATAAAACAAACTGAAAGAACTAAAGAAGAAAAACCCATTTAATCCTGGAACTGAAATGTTGAAAGATTCTATGGGAAAAATAAATATTGAAGGATGTGGGGTGCATCAAAATAAAATGCACAGATTACAGTCCCTATATCAAAAAGTTGGCATTCCAGGAAAGGTATGCAGCAGGGTTGTACCATCTCACCATATGTATTCAGTCTGTATGCCGAGCACATCGTCAGAGAAGCTGGCTTCTATGAAGAAGTGGCATCAGGGTTGAAGGAAGGCTTATTTGCAACCTGTTTTATGCAGCTGATACAACCTTGCTTTCTGAAAAACAGGAAAATTTGAAACTCTTGCTGATGAAGGTCAAGGATTATATCCTTCAACATGGATTACCGCAAAATATAAAGAAGACCAAAATCCTCGCAATGGACCAATAGGTAACATGATCCATGGAGAAAAAGATTATAGCTTTCAAAGTTTTTGTCTTGCTTGGACCCACAGTCAATGCTTATGGAAGCAGCAGTCAATCGCTCAAAAGGTCCACCTTATAAAAATATTAACATTCTATATTCGAAGCAATTTGGAAATACTCTCATCCCCAGTGGAAATATCAATTTGGCAGTGTTGTAGCAGAGTATGTCTAGTAGTGGAAAAGATTACTCTGGCAAAGAGACTGTATTCTGGGAGGAAATGGGGGCAAATTGTGTGAATTAGTCAAATTGAAACCATTCCATGCAGGTAAACTCTTAAATTGGAAAAGCTGCCATTTTTATTGGTGTAGGTTGCTAAGTAACCATGGTCCTGCCAGGTGTACATCTACTTAATCAATCCCTGCCACTGGAAAATGGACTGGAGGGTGGTTTCCCTATCAGCTTTGTCATGAGGCGTGAAGTCTAGGGTGCTGTGCTGTGCTGTCCTAAACTGTAATGCAACGGGGCCCTGGGCCATGAAAGGGACAGTGCCTAATATGACTCATTCTTACCACGATTAGTGCCAGAATCGTGTCAATTTTTTTTTGCACACATGCATATTTTACACCTATCAAATCATTATTTAGTCAGTCTCTACTATAGTGACCATCTTTATTTTTTTGTTTTTTTGTCTTTCAGCAGACCAAAGCCCCAGAAACACAATGTGGTTATGCATTGGCCTGCTAACTGCGAGGTCAGCAGTTTAAAACCAGCAGCCACACTAGGGGAGGAAGACTGAGAAACCCAGAGACAGTTCTGTTCTGTCCTGTGGATTACGATGAGTCGGCTTTGACTTGATGGCACAGAGTTTGAAGTTTTGGGGTTTTCTTTACTCCACTAAATGTCCCTCTACTTAATAATTTCTTTTTAGATCATGAGACAAAGGGTTGTCAAAGGCAAGTAAGACAGAACCATCATAAATGCTGCAGAGAAATACTGGCATTTAAATAGGGTGAGAGTGGAAGCAGTATACCTGGTAGTTACTGAAAGCTGAGTAAAGACAAAATACTCAGGTTTTGTTGGCAATACTGAAATGTGAATTCGTGCCCTGAAAATGTTCACAAAAATCTGTTCTGAGTCAACTCTCATTCCCAACTTTGTCAGGGAAGTTTATCCAATTTGAAGATGTGGTTGCAACAAAGCCATAAAACTTTGCTAAAACCAAGGAATTGATTTTAGGATGGTTGAATGATTCCCGTTTTTTTTCCTATTGAGTTTGCATTCCTATTTTAGACATGTTAAGTTAGCTTTGACAATCTAGTTCTGATACATTTTTTTACGTGATTAATCTTTGTATTTTCTATTGTGAATTATTTAAAAGTCTACAGAGCAGATCATCAGTTTTGCATTCAACGATTAATA
>NW_022111373.1:67122845-67126232 GCF_000313985.2 Echinops telfairi | reverse complement strand
ACCTCCAATCACCCATCCCACCTCCAATGATCCATCCCACCTCCAATCACCCATCCCACCTCCTATCACCCATCCCACCTCCAATCAATCACCCATCCCACCTCCAATCACCCATCCCACCTCCAGTCACCCATCCCACCTCCAGTCACCCATTCCACCTCCAGTCACCCATCCCACCTCCAATCACCCATCCCACCTCCCTCCTGTGTTTACTGCATTTCTCTTTCTTTCCTAGCCCTTTTGAGTTTTGTCTTTGGATAAATGCTGCCCTCGTGATCCTAAATTACCTACTACTCTAAGATGTGTCCACTTCAATGAGTTATTACTTCACTTACTGACCTATTGTTTGGTTGAAAATTTGAGGTTCAGGGGTGAATTCAATCCAGTTTCAGACTTGAAGGGTGGCCAGACTTTTGGGTTCTACTAGTCTTTATCTAACCAAAAAGTTGACTGTCTTTACTGAATCTGAAGCAGTCTCCTTCAGAGCATTGGGTAGTGGTAGCCTGGTACCATCGTGGTGTCTGTTTTGGAGACTAATGTTTGAGTGGTCCATCAGCCCACTGGACTGTTTCCATGTGTCTTCAATTTTTACCACTTTGTTGTTCTGGGCAGCAAGAGACCAATAGTTGCACCTCAGCTAGACAATACAAGTTTGTAAGACTTTAGTCACTGTTCATCAAAGTAGGCTGTAGACTTTGTGGACTATTTTATGCCAATTGACTTTGGAAGATGTTGGGTATTTATATTAATAATATTTGTTAGATAAAGTATCTGATATTTTATTTTGATCTTTATTTTTAATTCATGTGCTATGTCAAATGTTAATTTTAAAATGTAGGGAGGAGTAGCAAATAGTTTGGAGTTGAAAAATGCACATTAAGCTAAGTCAAAAAGTATTGCTACTAGGTTTCTGGTTCAGATGGGCCTGAGTGTACTCCAATGAAACCTGTTTGAACATGTCCCTGCAGTTAGTGGATTGCTGTGGACACATTCTCTTGGGAATATACTTTCAGTAGCCTCCTTTGGGTGTTTCAAAAACTTCCTGTCAGAATCGTCATTTCTGAGGGGATCTGCTGGGCCAGCTGAATTCTAGGTAAAGAGGTCAGCTCAAAAACTATAGAAATTGATTTTGGGGATCCAAATGGGTTAGAGATTCTCAAAGGACACAGGGCCATCAGTAGGTCTTACTAGAAAGAAGTTTTAAGAAAATTGAAAATGGCTTTGATGATTTAAATAGCCAGGAAAATAGTATTAATTGAAGAGAGCAGAATTATTTGAGAAATGGTTAGAGAGATGGAAACATTACCCTCAGTCATGTATAGGTCTAGCTTGAAGATTTGTTGAGAAACAATAGTTTCATATTTTGATATATTTTAATAAAGGTGTCCAAGATTTTATAGTAATACTTTTTAACTGATTTTGTAGATTAAAATTGCTTCATCACAAGTAAGATGGTGAATTATATTATGATAATATTAACAAGCATTGAGACAACATAGGCTTTAAGTGCTCTTCTTTGACATAGTTCCTATAAGAATATGATTTTGGAAATAAACAATTCATCAATGATTCAGCTTATATATTGTGAATAAAGTCTGTCATTTTTAAAGCTTTTATTTTCCTATCAATTTTCTATCTTAATCCTCATCACACAACAATTACATTAGCATTGTTAACCAATAGCTCTAAATTTTTGCTTGAAATCATATGCAAACATTAACTTTTTATTGTATTTTGCTTGCAAAGCTTTCTGGAAATAAGGTGACTTATTTTTGTTACATTTTTTTCTTTAAGGTTTGAAAAATGTGTGGGTGCTAAGGAAGCTTTGGAGTCTGAACTTTATGAACGATTTGTTCTGGTGTTGAATGAGAAGAAAGGAAAGATCAGGAGCTTACACAAAATGTTAAGTGAAGTTCAAGAACTGGAAAAGAACACTGATCATGATAGGTAGGTGGCCTTTTCATTTTCGGTAGTCTAAATCACAAATTATATTTGACTTTCCCCTCATATTTAATAAAATCTACGTGACAACTTGGGAGGCCTGGTGCAAAGGATTAGACATTGTGCTGCTCACTACAAGGTCAGTAGTTCAAAACCACCAGCCACTTCACCGGTGAAAGATGACGCTTTCTGTTCCATAAAGAGTTACAGTCTCAGAAACCCATAGACCCAGCTCTGTTCTACCTTATCGGGTCATGCGTGATGAGTCGAGTTTGTAATTTGGAGGTGAGAAATTTTTTTTTCAAATCTGAGATCATGTGAGTTCCTGGGGTTGGATGCCTTCTCCTAGGCAGGGTGCAATGGCTGGAGAATTCTCAGCATTCTGTCTCCATGTCTCTTCAGTGGTCACACTGGCCTTTAATCATAACCGTGTAAGTTTTATCTTAATATTGCTTATTCAATTCTTAGCGATTAAGAAATATATTAATACTTTACAAACTTTTATTTTCTGAAAACTAGAGAGTTGGATTCACATGTGTAAATTTTATATTTAAACATTGTTTAATTTTGCAATCAAGATGATAACATTGCATTTCCAATTATTTTTAAGTTTCAAAGTCATTAATTATTTGAGCTTGTTCATACCTCATCTCATTTGATTGTGATGACCTATTTTGTACTTTTATGCAGTTTTAGATATGTCTTAGTTTTATAATCATCTATAATTTAACTCTGGGTTCTAATATCCATTGTGATGGCTACATAGAAACTCACAGACAAAATTCAAGATTAAGGATTTATTAAGGGTGTTAACAAGTTGTAGTAATGCAAGTGAGAAATGCTCAGGGTAGTTGGGTACCAGTACTTGTTACAATGATTCAGGTCTGCTAAATAATGCCCAAAGTGGCATTTCACCCTGTTGTAAACCTTAACTCAAAGGCGGTCAGTTTAAGCTCTTTGGTTTAGCAAACCCAACTCCCTGAATTAATTGCCCAGAGGCATCCCACTCTGCAATGCAGTCTCTTCCACAAAAGCACTCAGCTTACTCGACTCTGTGGGTTGGGAAGTCCATCGCTCTCCTCTCTTTCATGTACTGGTTCACATTTGTGCCATTGTTTCCCTGATGGATCATCTAGATCCAGGAGATCACTGTACTGGGAGCTCAGGTCCAGAGAACTTATCCCACTTCTGGCTCTTGCTGGTTGTAGCTCTCCCCTTCTGTTTCTCAAAGAGTTCATTTTATCCACAACGGCACTGCAGGGGATCCTGTTCATAATTACTCACAGGAGAATCCTATCAATATCTTTCCCTACCTTCTTATCAGACCCATGCAGGAAAAGGTTGTTTGGTGGGAATTAGAAACTTAGGCTAAAACAACCACATTAAACAAGTCCCTGCCCCAGCATTTATCAGTGTGTGTGTGTGTGTGTGTGTGTGTGTGTGTGT
>NW_022111373.1:67097261-67122567 GCF_000313985.2 Echinops telfairi | reverse complement strand
TATCCATGTGGGCGTATCTGCATGTGGGCGGACCTGCCTGGAGACAGATAGAGGAGCAGTGTCTCAGTTCCTAAGACCATCGGAAATATGCATTTTGCAATGGTCTTAGGCGACCACTGTGAAAAGGTCCTTCAACACCCAAAGGGGTCACGACCCATAGGTTGAAAACCGCTGTTTTAGATCATTATAATTTTCCCAAACATGAGTAAATACATGCTATGTTGGGTTTTTTTTAACTATGCAGCTGAGCAAAAGCACAAGCTTGCTAATGAACATACTGTTTGGTGTCAGCCGGTCTTACTTCAAGTGCTGTTCCAACACTGATATCTATTAAAGGATCTGTTATTGCATGATTTTGAGCAGTCCCTTATACCTCTGTATTTCACTTTATCTTCATGTTAAGGATAAAAGTAATGATCTCTTAGGATTTGGGGGGGTTCAAGTGAAATGTAAATTGCTTTAAGATCAGTATAATGTTAAATATTCTCTGACCCACAAAAATAATTTATTCTAGTGTAAGATTTTGTTGGAGGAAGAATAAGTGATAAGAAATGGGTTCAAGAATTAATCATTGAAAAAAAAAGAAAAAGAAAGAATTAATCATTGTTAAGTGGTGCCATCCAGCCAGTTCCGTTTCATAGCAACCCTATGAACAACAGAATGAACACCACCTAGTTCTATGCCAGCATAGCTGTTCATATGTTTTAAACCATTCTTGCAGCCTCTGTGTGAATCCATCTTATCAAGGTCTTCATTAAATCACTTGATTAGGAGAAAGGGGAATGCTTTCTTAAGGAAGTTAATGTATCATTTTCAAAGAGGCTTTATTTATGTAGTCATATACATTTTAACATGTTTGTTTAATTGTAGTTTTTTCCAGGGATACATTCTATACTTAATTATTGGTTGATTTGGTACCAAGGCAGGTGAGGGCTAATAATTTCTCTGTTTCTAGGGAAATTGCAACCTGTTCTCAAATGAATGCTGGCAGAGATGCTATCTACAATGAAAGTACTGATGAAGAAAGTGAAAACCAGACTGATTCCGCTGGGTTATCTCCAGGTAAGATAAAGTTACTCATTTTCTTTGTTGAGCATCTCATTCAAGGTCATTACTTTAATGACAAGAAGCCACCATGAAAACTGAACAAAATTTTCTTTAGGGTTTCCAGCCTAAAACCTCAAATTCTTAATGTTAGGAAGAATTCCTTATTGTGAAGTATAGTACCTCATTGACAACAGTAAAAGAAGCGACCATGTACACTTAAACTAAGGTATGAATTGTGCTGGGAGGAACAGCTTTCGTACACATTTCTCCCACTAGACCAGCATTGAGCAACTCACTCTGAGGTAGTGCACCTAGTGGTGTCACGAGGGAAGGTGCACTCTGGTCATAGTGAATTTTTTCATAAAAGCAATTTCTTTTGAACCTCATTTTTTGTGATGGCTGATTTAAGAGCATGCAACTGTGAAATTTGTTTACTGCTTGAGGGTAAAATGCTTCAGAAACTGTTGTGATGTTGAACACAGCTAACAAGGACAGTGCTATGGGGAAAATTCAAGTGTACGAGTGGTTTTCTTATTTCAAAAAAGGTAAAATGTCAGTTGATGACAAACCTCATCCTGGGCATCCGTCAACTTTCCAAACCAATGAAAATGTTGACTTATAGTGCGTTTGGAGATCATTCCACCAGGTCAGACTGTTAATCAAGCTTACTATTTAGAGATTCTGAAAAGATTGCATAACAGTGTGCAATTAAAATGGCCTGATTTCTGGCAGACCACCACGGCATTGTACCTGTTTATGCAGCCATCTTAGTGCGCCAGTTATTGTCAAAAAAACAGCATGCCCCTCTTGCCTCAAACCTTTCTTACCTGACCTCGCTCTGTGTGATTTCTTTTTGTTTCTGTGAATGGAGAGGTGCTGTCAGCCATCCAAAAGATGAATTTCCAAGAATGGAATCTTAGATTTGACAAATCTATTAAATGTAATGGAGAGTATTTTGAAGGTGGTAGGTTGTTTATGAAAAAATTAAGTGCATAGCTCTGTGGGGGATTCCATATTTTGGGGGGAACCCCCTCGTAACTTGTTCCTTATTAATGAGTGATGCATAAGCAATATAAGCCTTCATGATAAATATCACTAGCTCAGACCTAGCTATCTTTAATATTTGAGATCTAATCTTGCCAAAGCTACAGAGGGGGAAATTGAGCAGGGAATCTAGAAAACCTTCGATAGTCCTGAGTTTGAGTCCATCTCTCTCTCCCCAGGAAGTGCAATTGGATAGGTTAGGATAAAGGAGAAAGGAAGGAAAATGGTAGTTCAGTTTAAAGTTCATTGCTAAATCCCCCAGATCAGATAGCAAGAAAACAATTTTAATCCTATGATTTATTAATATTCTGGAGTTTTGTAAGTTTGCCAGGGACAGTAGACGCCATAACCCCCGATTTAGCCTCAGGTGGTTCTAATGTATCTTCAAAAATTAATGGTTTAGTAATTAATTTAGCAGATATTCTTTGAATATTTATATGCTAGGGACTTTTGTATGCAGTAGAGTGTGAAGCATGAAAATGCCTTCCTTCGTTATGTTTAAATTCTAGTCAGAGAATGAGGTAATACACATGATAAATATACAACATTTAAAGTAAATTAGGTAGTGAAAAATGCTAAAGAGGAAAAGGAATCTATGAAATATGGTAGAAAGTGTGGGTTGGCGGTGGGAATAGGTTGTGATTTTAGCTAAGGTTCCAGGGAAGGTCTCAGTGAGAAGGTGACAAATCTATTTCTGGAAGAACCTGCCAGGCAGAAAATGCATTCACATACAGAAGCCCTGGTGTGGGAACTTGACTGTTATATTCAAGCACTAGCACACGGAGCAGCATGAACAAATTTCAGAGAATCAAGATTTGGAGAATCAGGAGTTAAACAGAGAGAGAAAATTCAAAATTATTGTGAGGACTGTAACTATTATTTTGAGTTTGAATTGGATATAATTGTAAAGTTTTAAATAGTCAAGGGACATGTTCTGATTTAAGTTTAAAAAGGATTAGTCTGCCTGCTGAAGTTCAGAAGAAAATACAGCAGATAGGAAGCTTATTCAACAATTGGGTAAAGGATGTGAATATCTTAGACAAGAGAGAGAGTAGTAGACATGAGGAGTTTTTAGAGGCAGCAGAATTTGAAGTGGACATAGGTAAGGGAACATTTTTAGACTGAGCTATGAAGGAAAGGGATTGGTTGAGATCAAGAAAACTGCAAGAGAAAGGTTAAGAATACAGTTATAGAAATACTAGTTTTGAGAATTGAGTATGGGGTGGGGGATAATAGCATTTGGAGGACTGGTCGTTAGTGAAGTGTAGATGGCATTTAAAGCTGGATATTAAAGTATCACAGAAGACAGAAAGGAGGAGTGGCTTGGCTAAGGACTCAGTCATGGCACACCAGAATTTGTAGAGGTCGGGAAGATACCTGCAAACTGTGAGGTAGGAGACGGGAGGTAGGATGCAAATATTATTTAACTGTTGGATCCTGGGGGGAAAACAAATGAAGAAAGATATCAAGGAAAAGGCATCAGCAAGTAGATTCAGCAATTAAGATGAAGAGTGATTAAGCAACACAAATCTTATTAGAGACCATAATAAACCACTTTCGGTGGGTGATGGGAAGATCACAGAAACTAGGAAGTTCAAAGGGAATGTGAGGAGACAGAAAATAGCTTCAAAGGTACTGTGAGAGGAGAATTGAGATGAAAAATCAAGTATAGGCAACTCTTTCAACAGTAAATAAGTGCAGCAACAGCTGGGTAAGGAAATGAGCTGAGAAGGAATTTTTTTCTTTTAAGATGGGAGTAATAACTTCATGTTTGTATACTGATGAATGTGAATAGGAGAAAGAAGAAATTGCTAAGGTAAGACATGCTGAAATTGTAAGTAAATACAAGAGGATGGGATCCCGGAGACAAGTGCAAGGATTATTTCCGGTAGAAACATGGACATTGTCCATAGTGACAGGAGCGAAGGTAGAATGGATGAACATCCCACTGAAGTGGTGGAAACATTCTGATCCTGATTAAATTAGGTAATTGATTAACCCGAGTATGAATAGATTTGAATTGGATCACAAAGTCACACGCAGGCACCCTTGTGCAAGCAGAATGTTTGTTTGCAGTTTCTTTTCAGTTGTGCTGGTTCTTTTGCATTAGTGCCCCATTTAAAGTGCCCCATTTAATAATCAAATTTAATCAGAAGTTCATAGAGAAAATCGGCACTCTTTCCAACTTAAACTTTTCAGATTTTGTTAGATAGAATGGCCTTTGTTCTTGTCCCTTATTCAGACCATCTCAACCCCCTTTGAGGTAGATGAAATGATGGCTGCAGAGCAAGTAAATGGTTAAGTATACCTCTGTGAGTATGCAGTCCTCTCTGTGTTCTGTCTCTTTTAAGCTAAGCTTTAAACTATAATTGCACTATTTCGAATTTGGCAAAATGTCTCTTCTCTTCAGAGATGTTTAGTTCAGTCCATATTTTTTTTGTATGTTACATGCCATTATTTCTTTACACTATATTTGGCTCATTATGTATTTGATCTGTAGGGCCTCTGGTTCTAATTTTTTTTTTATTTCTTTCTATTTTACTTGCTCTTTGACAAGGTTTTGATGTCAAGAATTAAGAGCATCTTATTAGAAGTTTTAACTATCCTTTTCCTTCTACTTCAGTAAGGAATAGTTAGGAAACTGAAGTGTGCCAAGAAAATAATGAATTTCAGCTTTAACTTGCCCACCATTGAATGAAGAACTAGATTATATTTATCTGAGGAAAAATGTTGTATATGTCAAAATAATAATATGGATCTTCTTATAATTTATAAGAATTCATAATTCATTCTTTTACTATGATAATGTATATTTTCAGTCTATGCAATATTTTCCTCTTTATGCACAGTTTTATCTTTTTAGTGTTTTGTATATTATTACCATGTGTTTGGAGTACAGCAATGAGAATTTCTTCCTGAATTCATTCTGCCATCTTGATAATAAGTTGTTTCATATAGTTCTAATAGATAATGTGTATTTATTGTAGATATTGCAGGTTCATATGTGCTTTTCCTATAATATAAATGAAAGAGAGGGATGGGATTTAGTACATTTTTCTTTCAGAAAGCCATTTCTTCAAATGGCTAAATGCAGACATCCATAGTGATTTTTGTTATGTGAATACATTTTCATTATTAGTCATTATGATCCCCAAATTTTGTTTTGAGTTTTTCACCATAGTTTTCACAGTATCCATTCAAGGAAAAAAGTCCGTGTGTGTGTGTGTGTGTGTGTGCGCGCGCGTGTGTGTATTCTAATAATAATAGTTAAACTGTTATTTTAACTAAGGAAGACTCTAAAGTTTATAAGATTTTCCTTTGTTTCAGATGAAGTTTATAACAGATAAGAGAGCTACTGTGGTCTGTGTACAGTTTAACATGGGATTACTGTTTACCCTCGTCTAGTTGGCATTAACTCTTTGTGACTAAAGATTTCCTGCACAGTCTGACTTTCCTTTGACTCCATACCCTTTTTAGGATTTTGTTTTCTTTTTTAACTAAATGGGACCCTTTTGGGTGGTAGTATTATGAAACAGTTCTCCTTACAGAGAATGCTTTATTTCTTTGCATCCAAATAAAGGTAACACCTGATGATGATGTTAGTGGATGAACTTCAAGTTCAGTTAAGTTTGCTGCATATTGTTGGTTGCCATAGAACCTTACCAAAATATATAAAAATATAAGCATCCTTAGTATAGCACTTGAGATCCAACCATTTCAGCACTGTAACCAAGCAGAAATCTTTTTGCCTCAAGAATAGCTTTAGTTTACACTAACAATTTATGATTCAGTATCTTTTGTGTGCTTTGCATACATTGTTTTAGAAGAATTTTGATGCTGCGTACTTTTATATATATATAGAATATTTTACTGATTTTACTTATTATTATGAAATATTTCCTAGACTTACTTAATATTGTTCAAAAAGTAGGTGAATATTAAATGGAAACATGAATTATTTCATAGAAATAGAATATTGACATATTTTGAAAACGTGCGCTTTGACTTAGATGCATATGGATGAGTCCTAATTAATTAGTCATCATAAGAGGAATTATTTAATGATTCATTAATTATTTTAGCAAGTAGTATTTTTAATTATAATGATTTCTTTTAAGCGAGATTAACAATTTCTTATAAGTACAGAATAACAAATCAGTCTTACCTAAAATTTAAATGAAAAAAATATACTTTTAAAATAATATTTGACCCTTCTTACATACACATAAACGGCTATCACCTAGTAAAAACAAATGCAATAAGTTTTTTTTAACACATTTCCACTTAATTATTAGGCTGAGATTTAGCATATTCGCTTAATTAATCTTGCTTTTTAGCTGACAAAGAGATTTGTGTGCAACTCAGTAATTGAGGCTTTCACTTAGCTAGTAGACTTCCTGAAAGGAAGTATGATTGTAGAATAGCCTTTTTGAGGATAAATGAATGGCTGTGTCAAACAGTTGATGATACTGATATAGTAGCTTTTAAAAATAAGATAGAAACCAATTTTTCTGGGTATCAAAGAGCTTGTTGCTTTGAACACTGACTATGACTCACAGAGAGGATAACAGCATGTACAGAGAGGATAACAGCATGTACTGTCAAAGAAAATACTCAGAAACTCAGCTGTAGCCTCACAGACTATGTTCTTAATCTCATCCCATTTATTTATCACAGGCACATTTACTTCTAGTACAAAACCGTGACTTTGGCTTAGTAAAACCTGCTGGCAAACTGGAAGAGCAATGTGAGTGTATTTCCCAGCAATAGTTGCCTCATATGTAAGAAGTGTTGCTAAAGAATAGCATTATATAGTTCAGAAGTGTCTATTTCTTTTAAAACTAGATCATATAGTCCCATCCCAGATTGCAGATGAGAGAAGAGACCTAAAAAATGCATTATATTCATCTTAGTAGAAGAAAAAAGACACCCCCCCCCACAAACTAGCAATGGTTTCCTTCCAAACAATTAGATAAATATAATTTCAAACTTGACTTTGAGACACTGTGGAACCCGTGGACATTTACTAACACTGAGGAAAATTCCTTTGCTGTAAAGAAGTAGCAAATTGAGGATGGTTATTCATTCCTGGTATAGGAATTATCCTATTTGTGTGTAAAGCCTCTGTGTATAAAATTAAAGAACCAAGATTTAATGATGTATATAATTTCTGGGGGGAAAAGGTCATAATGCACATTTTTGTATTGGCCTCCCTCTATGTATCATTTGCTTCACTTTCTTGCGCAGAATGGACTTACTCACCTCAAAGCACTTAAATGTATAAATGTTGTTCACAAATATGATAATTTTTCCACTATTAATTATGTGGATAAATACTACACTATTAAAGAATATATTGATATGTCCTCTTAGGCAACTGTTTTTTAATATCTTTATATTCTTGGGGAGATGAAAAATAATTCTCTTAAAAGTAGTTGTTTACGCTATGGCTGTTGGAGAAGGTTGGCAAATCCTTATCCCCAAAACAACTATAAATCTGGACTAAATGGCCACAAAATATCAGTGTTCTAGAAATTAATGAGCAGTATCAGTAATCTGAGAAGTATTCATGCTTGAAAAACTGTAAGAAGTGGTAAATGTCAATTTCTTGCCATGGGATGCACCTATTACCACCCTATCCCTATTCCGTGACCTTTGACAGAATGAAAGTTACACCTGGATTTGTCAGGCTCTGAAGACTGGCAACTGCTGTGCCTTATCCCAAGAAGATGTTTTCAGCCTATTATACAGGGTAATGCCTACACTCAATAGCATTGCTGATGGAAGTAAGTGAGCTGTGTGGGCCAATAGATCTATTAACCTGAGGTTGAGCCAAAAATGTTCTGAGGTGAGGATGTGCTTATTTGCAGCAGAGACTTGAAAGGACCTAAGCTGTGCAAACATACCAGGCCTTATGAGAGGATGCACTCCTATCCATAGAGGAATCAAAAGGGACAACCTGGAATTTGAATATCCTTCTTTACTAACACATAGTACTGTCAGCGGAGGAATAGCCCTATTGGCTTGTGGTGTTTAGTACAACTTCTGGTCCTTGGTGACTAAGCTATGCAGACACAAGGACAACTTCTTGGAAGTTCTGTTTAAAATAAAAACAAGAATAAAACATAACTCTGCAGTTTGCACACTATAAGAGCCATGGACGTCACACAGTTAGCTCAGGCAAATATTAAACAGAAAATCACACCAAAGGTAACAACAACCACCTTCACAGGAGAAACAATTAAAAATCCAGATTTGTTATGATTTATTATTTATAAGGTCTCATTTTTAAGGCTAAAATATTGAAACATATCAAGAAATAGGAAATGTGATCTACAATCAGGAGAAAAGAAACAAGTATTGAACAGAAAGTGTCTTTGAGTTTCCCAAGATGTTGGATTTCACAAAGACTTCAAAGCAGCTACTACAAAAGTGATCAAATAGCTAAAGAAAAGCAAAAGACTTAAATGGATGTCATGAAAATGTATCAACAAGGCGATGGACACTATTGTTTTTAAATGAGAATTTCACTATGAAGACTCAGTAACAGATTCAAAATAATGAAAGAAAGAATCCACATGATTGAAGAGTAAAAAGACTGAAGAAATGCGAACAGAACCTAAGACACCTTGAGACAAGATCAAACGTACCAAAGTGTGTGTACCGGGAGTTCAGAAAGACGGTAGGGAGAGCAAGGGAGAAAAGTTACTTGAAGAAATAATGGCTAGCTTTCTAAACTTGATGAGAAACATTCATCTACATGGCCAAGAATCTCATTAACCCTAACTAGTATAAATTAAAAAAAAAAATCTACACAGGTGTGCTTTAATATATTAAACTATTGATAAAACTCTTGAAAGCCATTGTTGTTAGATGTTGTCTATTAGATTCTGACTCATAGTGACTCAGTGTATATTTGAGCCCATTATTGCTTCAGCCACTGTGATACCAGTCTATCCAGGAGGTTCACTGAGCAGGAATCTCAGGTCCAAAGGACATGCTCCACTCTTGGCTCTTGCTGGTAATGAGATTCTCTGTGTAGTGAACCTCCTAGATTCAGAAGAAAAACGAAAACATTGGAGGAGGGGCAGGAGAACTAGGATCCAGAGCATGGAACAGTGTCATGGACTTCCCATCCCACAGAGCAAGTAAAGCTGCGTGCTTTGGGGCAGGGGGCTGGCTTGTTGAGCGGGGTACCTTTGGACATTTAATTAGGGAAGTTGGGCTTGATGACCCTTGGAAATGGAGCTGAATGCCTTCAGACTGAGGTTTACAGGAAGTGCCTCTGGGCACTTAATTCAGAGTGCTAGATTTACTGACCCACAGAAGATGAGCTGAATGTCTTCAAGTTGAGGCTTCCAGCGGAGTGGTATGCCCCTTTGGGCATCTGTTAGCAGATCCAAAAGAACTTTGTTACATATCCTGATAAACAATTATCCCGAACATCTCACTGGTGTTACAACCTGTAAACTTCCTTAATAAACCCTTTAATCATAAATGTTATCTATGGGTTCTATGTAGTGATGGCAGTGGATTTTGGAACCTATAGATCAAGTAAGTAGAGAATACTAGTGAAACCAACCTAAGTCCTTTAGCTGTACAGACCATGACCCATTTAAGACAAAAGGTGGTAAACATTCAGCACTACTCTAAATCAGCTGAACAGGCAGAATTCTCACCTCTCTATGATTGAGGCAGGGAACTGTACTACAAAGGGCACATCAGAGTCCTTGAGCCAATTCATCAACATCACTTATAAGCCATATTTAAGATCAAAAGGATAGACGAAGTTCCCAGTGATGAGGTTCTGGAATGTGGCCAGCCCACCAGCATTGACATAATACATGTTATGACTTAGCTCAGAGGGCCTGGGGATGTGTGAAGGATAGATATCAGCAGGTTTGCTAAGCAGATTCTAAATTCATGAGCTAGTAAAAGTGTATAGTTACAAGTAGGGTGGGCAGAAACATTACTCAATGTGAGATACTACGTGCCAACTTGCAGCTTTATGGTCAAATTCTGGAATGCTGGCATATAGTAGTTGCCATGCAGGATTTTGTGGGGAGCAAGAGGGAAGGGATGTGATTTGGGGAATGCCAGCCTAAAAAGAATTTAGAATACTGGTAGTCACGTTATTGTTGAAGCACCATGATCAGCCTGTATATTAGTTACATAGGACCCAAACTGGGTGACTTAAAACCACAGAAATTTGTTCTTGTTAAGTTTTGTAGGCTACAAGTCCAGATTTATGGCATGGCCACCGGTTTCTCTCAAGACGCTAGGGCGAAATCCTTGTCTCCTCAGCTTCTGGTAGCTGCAGGCATTTTTTGGCTTTGTCAGTACAGTTCCAATCTCTGCCTCTGTGTTTCACCTGGCCTGTTTCTAAGTGCATCTTTTCTCCTCTTTATATAAAAACATCACTCTTAGTGTATTAGGGCCACTCTACTCCAGTATGACCTTATGTTAAGTAATTGCATTAAACCTGTGAGAGCCAAGATGCTAAGAGACTACCTTGTTGTAGCACCTTTCACCAGTATAGTCTTACCATGTTTTTGTCATTTTCTGCTGTCAAAATAAAATCTGCAAAAGCTAGAACCTATATGAAGCAGAAGCAACCTGTCAGAGAAAGATAACTCCAGCATTTTTTGCTAAAACAAGTTATAGACAAATGATAACTTTTACTTTAACAACTCCATTGGTTTTTGCCTTTTTATTGTCATGAATTTATATTCTCATGACTATATTTCAGAACCATAAAATATTGTTATTGCAGTTTTGAAAAATCAATATCCACTGATATTTATTCACGAATTTCTTCTCGATTTTCTTTTCTTTTTACTTTTGCATTTATGCCTGCGTTCATTTGTGATTGTTTTTCTTCAGCTTGGAAAACATCTTTTGTTATTCATGTTCTTGCATTTCTGCTGGTGACCAATTCCCTTGGTTTCAGCTTGTGAGTAGGTCTCTTATGTTTAGGAAAGGTATACTTGCTAATATAGATTTCTAGGTTGCCAGTTGTATTTTCTTTCGCCCCTTTGAAGATGCCACTTCCTTATCACCTGGCTTCTTTTGTTTCTGTTGACGTGTCTGCCTTTGGCTTTATCTCTGTCCTATAAAGTTAGTGCCTTTAAAATGTGTATGTGTTGTTGTTAGGTGCTTTTGAGTCATTTCCAATCCATAGCAACCCTATGTACAACAAAATGAAACACGGCCCGGTCCTGTCCCATCTTCACAATTGTTCCATTGTTGTAACCACTGTGTCCATGCATCTCATGAGGGCCTTTACTTTATCACGCATGATAGTTTTCTCTAGGGACTGGTCTTTCTTGATGAACATGAGAGGAAGTCTCACTCCTTGTCTCCAAGGTGCTCTCTGGCTGTACTGCCAGGAATAGGAGTTTGCCCTTTTAGCAGCCCATGGCACTTCCAGTATTCTTCTACAGGACCACAGTTCCATTTGGTCTTCTTTATTCAATGTCCAACTTTCACATGCATATGAGACCATTGAAAACACCATGTACATATATATGTACATACCTATCTCTTTATTCTTGCTGATAGTAATGTTTTATTTATAGAAGTGTTGTTTAGCAGTTGATCCTTGTTTGAACTAAACCACATTTAAAAAAAATTAATGTAACTAAGTGTGATGTTTTGTGTGTTTATGTTGCAAGAACTTCATAGAGTTTCTTGAAGTCGTGGCTTGATACCCTTTGTCAGTTTTAGAAATTTACTTACCAATATTTTTTCAAATATTTATCCTATCCTATTCTCTCTTCTCCCAGTCTAGTAGTTCAGTTATATAGGTATTAGACATTTCTCTATGTTAGAGGTTTTATTTTGTTTCTTTTTGTTGTTGTAAACTTTCTTTCTGTGCCCCTCCTCCATGTTCCAAATTCTTTTCCATAATTTTGACCCTTTTGATTCTTTGTGCTGTAGCTAAAATATTGTTTATTGTAATACCTCTTGTTATGTGTCATTTTGCTGTTCAAATTATTTAATTAAATTCTCAGTTTCAGTTCTAGAATTTCTATTTGATTTTTCATATAATCTCGTTATCTGTTGTCACCTTAAAGAAACTATTTGTACATACACACCTCCAATAATACCATCATTTATTAAGCCATATTAATTGTCACTTTTGGTTTTGCTTCTGCCTATAATTGATCATTTTTGTCTACATGTCAGAGGTTGTATGTAAAAATTGCAGAAACTTTCAGTAATATTATCATCATATAGAGAGGCCATATTAGTAATTTTTGTGAATTTTACAAACTCAAAATTTTATTCTTTCAATTAATCTGAGTCAAGCCTGAATAAAAATTTAAAAATAATAGCAACACCACCAAAATCTCGGGTTCTTTCACATGTCTCATTTAATATATCCATTATAATGCTCTCGTTTAGAGCTACTTAAAGTTTAATTTTTTTAATTTAATAATATGGGAGGGCTCAAATGTCATCTCTTAAATATTTTTTAGACTTTGTTTTGGATAAAATAATGATTAAAGATTGTTCAAATAGAAGTTTTTATTTTCTCCTTGATTTCCAGGGAGATAAAATATCTTTAATACTATTAACACACCAGATGGATATATAAAACTGATCTCCAACTTGATGTCATTTTACTGTTATCTAAACTTGAAATTGCTAACTCTTCTTCGATTTCTATCGCCTATTGCTGTGTTTGCTTCCCCACCTTTCTTTCTGTCTTTCATTTCCCACATCCTTTTGTTCATGCTATCCACCCTTCCCTGTCTTTGAGTCAGTGCAGCTTCCTGGTGACCCTGGAGGACAGAGTAGAAGTGATCCTGCGGGTTTCTGAGGGTGTAAATGTTTAGAGGAGCACAGCCTCATCCCTCTTCCATCGACTGGCAGGTGCTTTTGAACTGCTGACTTTTCAGTTAGAAAGCTGTCAAACGAGTAACCCATTATGCCATGAGGACTGATATCCGTAATAGCTTCTACATTGCTTCCTTTTATTTAAAGTACTGTCATAGTTTGGCCTTTTCTTACCACTTTCTCTGTTTATTACACTGGCTGTCTAAATGGCTGTCCATGACTAGCTTAGGCTTATCCACACTCATCTTGAAGTTCACCCACTGATTGTAAACCAAATTAGTTACTCCAATCATAAAGGAAAGGGGGGGAGGGGTGCTGGGTGACTGTTGACTAGGATAAATGGTCATTGCTATTTTCTCTTCTAATGTCAGAAATTCTTTATGCTTGAGATCTTTGTTGATTGGTCAAGATATTCCTAGGAAACATAGTTAGTATCCGTATTATGACTGAATTTTCCTCCAATTATTAAAAACTTCATTTAATCTCAGCTCTGTGTTGACTGAAATAAGGCACACCAGTTGTTATAATGTAGTCTACATCTTGATTTTAAGTGTATATGGTAGATAAATTTTGATTTCCTATTGAATTATCTAATTCAATACCACTTATTATATATTATTAAGATTATAAATTACTTGAAAGCATAGCCTTGTATTTTTGTGACTCCCCCCAATTTTTTCCCTAAAATAGGCCCTGAATTATATAAGTTTTAATCTTTATTCTAAGCGAACACTGCAACATTAAGAGATGTTTTCAAGAGTCATAATAAATTCAAAAAATGTTCAAGTGCTAACATTAAGAGTCCACAACAATTTTTTGTTTGTGTCTTTTTATTTTTCAAGTGGGCCAATATTCAATGAACATCTACTCACATTGAGCATCTGTGCTTGAAAACAATACTTGAGAAGACTGGCTTTTTGTTTTGTTGTTGATTTTTAATTACCCCCCCCCCCAAATTGGTGACACATAAACATTAGTAGCAAACTTTCTTCATTATAAAACATAAAAAATAAAAAAATTTAAAAGAAATCTCATAAAGTTGAGAAATGAGGTAAATTGTACCGGACACTGATTGTTAAGTAAAAACTTACCTCCCCAGTTTTCTCTACATTCTCACTAAAAGTACATTCTACTTTTTCTTTTATCTTAAAGAGTGTATGGCTTTTTATAAAAGTATAAATATGCCTCAATTTATTCACTCTTATCATATTAATTAACAGTGAAGTTATTTTCAAGTCTTCCATATTTAATGCCCAACTATCACATGCATGACCATGGATGACTTGGGTCAAGTATATCTTAGCCTTCAAAGTGACATCCTTGTTCTTGAGCATTTTAAAGAGGTTTTATGCAGCAGATTTGCCCAGTGCAATACATAATTTTATTTCTTGACTTTTCCTTCCTTGAGTGTTGATTGTAGCTTTAAACAAGATGAAATCCTTCACAACTTCCCTCTTTTCTCTGATTACCGTGATGTTAACTGCTGGTCCAGTTGTGAGGATTTTGGTGGTCTTTACATTGAATTACAATCAGTACAGAAGGTAGCAGTCCTTGATCTTCATCACCAAGTTCTTCAAACGTCCTTGCCTTCAGCAAGAAAGGTTGTATCATCTATATATCATAGGCTGTTAAAAAGCCTTCCATTAATCCTGATGCCATGCAGTTCCACTTCTTGGATTACCTGGTCAGCATACAGAGTGAATATGGTGAAAGGATATAATCCGGATGCACACCCTTCCTGATTTTAAACCACACAGTTTTCCCTTGTTCTTTATGACAGTCTCTTGGTCCACATACAGATTCCACAGGAGCACACTGAAATGTTCTGGCATTCCCTTCTTCTCAAGGTTATTCATAGTTTGTTATGATCCACACAGTTGAATGCCTTGGGGTAGGTAAACATTTCTGGTATCTTTCTGGTATTCTCTTTTAGCAAAGATCCATCTGATATCAGCAATTGTTCTACATTCTCTTCTGAATCCATCAAGATCTGGCAGTTCTTTATCAGTGTACTGCTGCAACTACTATTGGATGATCTTTGGTAAATTTACTTGAATGTGATATTAATGATGTCATTCTATAATTTGTGTATTCTGTTGGGTCCCTTTTATTTGTAATGGGTACAAATATGGATCTCTTTCAGTCAGTTGGCCAAGTAGCTGTCATCCAAATATCTTGACATCGATTAGTGAGTGCTTTCAGTGCCTCATCAGCTGGTTGAAACATTTCAGTTGGTATTCCATCAAGTCCTGGCACCTTGGCTTTGACCAATGCTTTCAGTGCAGCTTGAATGTTTTCCTTCAGTCCCATTGGTTCATGCTGCTATGCTACCTCTTGAAATATTGCAACCTAAGGCTTGACTTTTTTCTTGAGTTCTTTCAGTTTAAGATAGGCTGAGTGTGTTCTTCCTTTTAGGTTTCCTAACTCTAGATTTTTGCACATTTCCTTATAATTATCTTTGCATTGCTGAGTGGGCCATTGACATTTTCTGTTCAGTTCTTTTACTTCATCATTTCTTCTATTTGCCTTCACTACTCTAAGATTAAGAGCAAGTTTCAGAAGCTCTTCTGACATCCACTTTTATCTTTTTTTGCTTTCCTGTCTTAGTGACCTTTTTGTTTACAACTTGAGGCTTGACATTTTTGATCAATTGTTTAGCTTGTCATACGCCGAGGACATGCGTCCTTTTTGCACTCCAGATCTTTGCACTACAGTCTTTCTCTTCTTGAGCTGCCCTTTGAAATTTTCTGTTCTAGCTCTTTCATTTCATCATTTCCTCCATGTGGTTGGAAGGGGTGCCAGCCCCCCCCCTCACTTATCATGGGTTCAGTAAGTGTAATTGTATGGTTGAGATATATATAAATATTATAATATAGTCATAGAGAGCATAAAAGATAGAAGAGAGAGTCAAATAATGGAGTCAGACACATTTCATGGTAGCATGGTCACCTCCTGGATGGCCATGATCTAACCGGCCAGATCCACACACAGCGTGGGCCAAGGCGAGGTGGGGCAAGGACCTGGCAGGATGCTCGAGGACCTGGTAGGAGGCTAGAGAATCCCGTTTAATGCTAACCAAGGGTTATATCTCCTTCAGGGGGCGTGATTACAGGTAACCGCACGTCACAGGAAGGGGCAGTGCCATAGGCATACACATTATAGGAAGGGGATGTACAATGGGCATAGGCGTAACAGGAAGGGGAAGAGCTAGGGCTATACACATGGTAGGAAGGGGAGGAACTAGAGGTATACATGTGACAAGAATGGCGGACCCTAGATTCATGATGGTGGCCTAACCTTGGTCACCCTTGGGTGGGCTTGAACTCTACAACTATTATCCTTATCAGAAGGGAGTAGGTCCTACTTGTTGTGGGATAAACAGTGGTGACTGCTTGCTCCAGACGGTTGATAACCCTTAGGGAGAACTTATAACCTCCAAGTGTATAGTCATTCGCAAGCAGCTAAGTTTGGCGTATATTTGGGGGAGATAACTTGGGAGAAATCTTTGTTTCCCACACCTCCGTTTGCTTTAGCTGTTCTATGACCAAGTTTTAGAGTGTCTTCTGGCATCCACTTTGATTATTTTTCTTTCATAACTTCTTGGGTAGCAATAATGCTAACTATCATTTAAAAGTTTGGTGTTGTGAGCTATGACCTTAACCTGTGCCTTGCTCTTACCAGGCACCATGGTGGCAGATATTGTGGTGTCTACTATAAGCATTACTTAAGATTATGTAAGTCATCCTGAACATTGTCTCAAGTTTTCCATCCTGTCTTAAGTTTTTTAGTCTGGTGAACCCAAGTATATTAAAACCACTGAGTCATAACCATGTTGTTGGGAGATCAAGTATAGTTACTGCTACTGTTAACCAATGATGTGTTTGGAAGCATATGCTATCTACCCTATTTTAGATGCATCCAATATTTTTATTTGCAAGAGAAAAAAGTGATTAAAATAGTTTACTAACAAAAATAAGTTTATGAAGACAAATGGGTGCATAAGCAAATGTGGTGAAGAAAGCTGATGGTGCCCAGCTATCAAAAGATATGGCGTCTGGAATCTTAAAGGCTTGAAGGTAAACAAGCGGCCATCTAGCTCAGAAGCAACAAAGCTCACATGGAAGAAGCACACCAGCCTGTGTGATCACAAGATATCAAAGGGATGAGGTATCAAGCATCAAAGAACAAAAAATCATGTCATTGTGAATGAGGGGGAGTGCAGAGTAGGGACCCAAAGCCCATCTGTAGACAACTAAACATCCCCTTATGGAAGGGTCACGGGGTGGGGACGAGCCAGTAAGGGTGGAAGGTAGCAATGATGAAACATACAACTTTCCTCTAGTTCCTAAATGGTTCCTCCCCCCCACCCCCCACCTATCATGCTCCCAATTCTACTTTACAAATCTGGCGAGACCAGAGGATGTATACTGGTACAAATAGGAACTGGAAACCCTGGGAATCTAGGACTGATGATTCCTTCAGGACTCGTTGTGCGAGTGGTGATACTGGGAGGGTGGGGGGAGGGTGGGGTGGAAAGTGGGAACCAATTACAGGGATCTACATATAACCTCCTCCCTGGGGGATGGACAACAGAAAATTGGGTGAAGGGAGACATCGGACAGTGTAAGACATGACAAAATATAACTTACAAATTATCAAGGGTTTATGAGGGAGGGAGGAGCAGGAAGGGAGGGGAGAAAATGAGGAGTTGATGCCAGGGGCTTATGTGGAGAGCAAATGTTTTGATAATAATGAGGATATCGAATGTACAAATGTGCTTTATACAATTGATGTATGTATGGATTGTGATAAGAGTTGTATGAGCCCCCAATAAAATGATTTTTAAAAAAGTAAAGAAAAAACATATAAGTTTATATTAGAAGGTGATTTCCATTCCATTAAAACCGTAGTTCAGGAAACAAAAATAATGATTTTTTAATAAAGGAATTTTATGAACTATTAAATTTGTAATTAATACAAATGAAATTGGGTTTTCTAACTTCAAAATTGCTCAGTATTTAATATGATCATTAATATGCCTTTTCAGAGTCATTAACTGGGGAATATAGCATGCACCATTTTCAACAATCATGCATTAATTTGTCTTATGGAAAAATTCATTTCAAGCAGAACAGGATATACAATAGTACACTTAATTCCCACTTATCTGAGGGATTGAACTCTCTAAACCAGGTTATTAGGCCTAAATTAGCATTATGTGCAAATAGCGAATGACCATGTCAGATCATAAAATGAAGGATGACTATACCATTATATAACTGTCAAGCCATTGAGTATCATGGTTCAGCCACGTTGACACACGTTTAACTTTCACAGCCAGCATTATCCTCCTCCTCTTGCAGCCTGGTGTTCCTTACTATCAGACCTGCTTCATTACTGTGCTAAATAGTTGGATAGAAGCTATTGCACTACTGTTGGAAAGGCAAAAGAACGATGTTAAGCTAACGATCATCAGTAAGTGAGGAGTAGGTGTATTTGAACTTTAGTTTTCATTTTGCTGTTCCTTAGTAGATTTTAGGTTCCTTTAATAAACAATATGCTATTAAATAGAGGCTCTCCACAATATTCTTTCATTTTCTTTGTTTTATTGATTATTCTGTACCATAGTGGTTTTTGTTATGTATTCCTTTTGAAAGTGAAAATTATAAGCCTAGGTGATATTGCACCTTAAAATTAATGTTTTCATAGTATCAATTTTTCAAAGAAGTTTAAAAATAATAATGTTATTTAATTTGACAAAAATCTTGCCATTTTTTTATTACAAGCAGAGTTTCCCAGGCTAATTAATTATTGAGAAAAACTGAAGGCTTCTTCTCGGGCTTTTTCAACTGCATCTCAAGCCTCCACAGGGATTCTTTCTATGCTGCTTTATGAGAGAACTTCCAGACGAAAGTAAAATTAGACTTGGCTGCCATTAGTTAAGATCCATGTGAATAATTTCTTTAAGGCTTTATTTCGCAAAGTATTTTATGCTCGCTGTAATTTCCATGACAAAGGAGACCTGGAATAATAAATTATTTTCTTTGAAAAATGTAATTCAGTTTTAAGCAACGATTTCATCTGAAAAAACACAACAACAAAATAACTCAAAGGGTAAAAAAAACTTCAAAGATAAACATACCCCAAAAAAACTCCCCCAAAATAGCATTTGATGAGTATGTGGAGAACATCCCTGAGACAGGCTGTCAGGAAAGCCTTGGCATTCAAAGCTAAGTTCTTATAGCTCATGTTACAAAGAATGTGATTGACAACCCAGTCACTTTGTAATTCAGATTATAAAGTACACTATTTTAAAAACATAAAATGAAGGTACCATCACTTTATCTGCATCTTTCTTCTCCTTCACTCTATGGTGATTTAGGAATAAAAAATAAAAAGTTAATGACATTAATAAAGAACTTGCATTTTCTCTTAGAAGAAAAATATGAGATTTATTGTAATTCTTTGTAATTCTGAAGAGGAAATCTTAGCCAGTTATAAAAATTTTGTCTCTGACTATGGTTGCTTATGCATTGCTCTGCTTAAATATTGCATAATTATGATAACTTCCATGTTTTGCATAGTATCACATTCTAATACTATTTCTTATTTGAAGACCCATAGAGAAAGACAGCAAACTCTGTTTTATGAGAAAAGACTTTGTCAACTGAGTGCTCATCTCTAATGTTCATTTTCTTTTGGTGGATAATGATATCCACCCTCAACCTTTATGCTCGGTATGGCTTCTAAGAACAGGATGTAATTAACATATGTGACAGTATTGAAGCTCTGTGGAACATACAGACCAGCGTTGTTCTTATCAGTGTTGCATTGTAAGTAAGAATTGGTGGTTTGCACATTTTTTTTAGTTTAATTTTCTTTATTATGCTTTTTGTATAAAATTAGTTTTTTTCCCTCTGCGTCCCCCAACATGCTATCTTGCACACAGTAAGATTTTTAACATTTGCGTATGAAAATAAGAGTTACTTCTTTGCACTGTCACCAAGTGTATTTGAAATGAATGCAATAAATGCATTTTTAATTGAATTATTCTTTTAAAATAATTTTACCTACTATGCTGTTTACACACCATTAGTAAATGCTGACAAATTTGGGCTCTTACTGTCTGGCATAACATCAGGACTGCCTAAGAGTTTATTTTGGCGCAGTCATTGCTAAACAAAGCCCAGCAGTTAGGACTTTTATTTGGCGCAACTTCCTACCTATTTCGGAAGGATAAAGGATCGTTTATAGTTGTTTTCTCCAAGCTTCATAACACTTATTCAAACATTGTGTTACATCCAAATTAGCCTAAAAGGCTCCATTCATTCTCTGCCCTTTGACTGCTGTGCCAGTTACTCACAGATTCATTGAGTATGATTGATTATAAACTGCCAGTGAGACCAATGTCCCTGGTTTCATCATTTATAGCGGTTTAAGTGAGTCACAATTCCCTCTGCTATTGGACTTACAATGTGTAATAAGGTGCTTTTAATGACTTTCCCTGAAAAATACACACCTTTCATCTGTAGGTCAGTCTGGTTTAAATCTCTACTTTATTGGATACCATCCCAAAGAAAATATTTATCCCTCATTATTCCTCTTTTTCCATGAAACCATATCCTAAAATGTTTTAAAAGCCATAGTGTAAGTCAATTGTGCATCCATAAAATGTTTTCATAAAAATAGTTATAATGTTCTAACTCTGATTTTGTACAAATGACCTTTTACATTTAATTTTTCTCATTCCTGATAACATTTTAAAATGTGACAATGAACTATCCTTAAAGATAATTGTGTAATTTCCTATTGTTGTTGCTATAATAAAAAGGTAGAGCACTGGCTTACTAATCATTGTTGCTCCCCACCAGCAACACAATGCTTAGTACTAATGGATAACCAGTATTTTCGTCAAATTCAATTGTCATGCCACCTCTATAACACATATGAAAAATTTTACTTAAGGGAGGGTTTTAAGAAGGTCTTAGTAAAACTGAACCCTAAGGCCAAAATCAAGAGCAGGAACTGAGCTGTCACATAATTCTCTGGAATGGGTAAGACTAGGCATCAAAACATTACAATTTTTATCCAAACTACTTGTTCAATTTGGAAGTGAGAATTGAAAAGTTGAAATTTGCCTAAATCCATCAAGATAACCCCTCACTTTCCAATTTAGATAGGTACATAGATACATAGACAGATAGATGAGTATTATTATAATCAAGTGTTGTTCAAGGTCTTTGATTCTAATAAGTTTCTGGTCAGAAAGAGTAATACAGAAGCAAACTAATATTGATTTTATGTTGTTCTTTGTGAGGTACTGTGCTGGATGCTTTATAGAATTTATCTCATTCCATCTTGACCACAATCAATATTAGGCCTATTACACTCATTTCAATAGAGGTTAAGTAATTGGCCCAAGGTTATAGAACTAGTAGGGAAAAAAATAGTCAAATTTGAATTCACTCATAGCTGCCAACAAAACCGTTCACATTCTGTTATTCAGACTTGTTTAACTTCAGTGACTAACTAGACTTGGTTGATAAATTTTAACTACTTTGTATGGGTGAGTTGACAAAATTGAATGTAAGAACTATTAAAGCTGAAATGCGAAATTGTCATTTAATATGCTGGAAAGTAAACAGTTATTGAGCCATCATTTAAAATGCTACCTGATATATAGAAAGAATCTTTCTTTAAATTAATTTTCTTGCAACACAAAGTTTGTTGTCTAAGTATTATTTTCTCCACATTATCTAGGGTAACGCTGTGTTCCTGTTTGACGCAATAAGCAAAGGGATGTGCCTGATGGATTCTGTATTTCTCTGGGAATCCAGAGAGACAGCAGAGCATCCTCTCCTCTTCTGTTTCTTAGGCATGTCTAACAGAGGTTGCTTTTGTTAATACTCCATTATGTCATTCTTGATAGGTCCACTCACAATAATCTGAGTTAATCCTTTGTTTGATTTGAGAGAACTCCGCCAGAAACTTCTCACTTCTTGTTGTTGTTAGGTACCATCAAGTTGGTTACAACTCATAGCCATTTTGATGGTTAGGTTTTGCTAACTTGCTACCCCGTGGGAAGAAATAGGTAGCGTCCAACTTATCAATCAGGTCAGGCCTCTTTGAAGTGTGGCATTTTCATAAAAGATGCTAAGGAGAACTGAGTCCTCTTTTACTCCTTGTGTTGTCTTAAGTAGCATTTTCTATATCTAGATTCAAAAAGCTATTACAATGGCTACCCATAATTCACAAGCAAAATTCATGATCAAAGGATTTAGTAAGGAAGCTGGTAGATTGTAATGCAAGTGAGAAATGCTCAGGATTAAATTGCTCATCAGATCATGTTACAGAGTTATTTTAGGGCATACTACTCTGCTCTTGAACCTCAACTCAAAGACATTCAGTTTAAGCTCGGAGAATTAAGTGCCCAGAGGCACCCTGCTATAGTAAGCCTCAACCCAAAGGTACTCAGCAATCCTCCCCCTGGTCAACCAGCCATGCTCCACCAATGAGATGCCCAGAGGCATGCCATTACACTAGCCTCTTCCTACGTGAAAGCACTCAGCTGTACTTGCTCCATGGACTAGGAAGTTCACTCGTTCTTGCTCTGGGTCCTGGTTCTGCTGCTCCTTCTCTGATGTCACAGCTGTCTTCTGGATCCAAAAGTTCCCTGTGCCGTGATCTCAGGTCCAGGTGATACGCTCCACTCCTGGCTCTTGTTGGTATTGAGATCCCTTCTCCTGCTTCTCAAAGGGCTCATTTTATACACAGAGAAGAATGGCATTCCAGGGAATCCTGTTGACAATTATTCACAGGTGAGTCCTATCAGTATCTTCTCCCACCGTTGTACTAGACCCATGCATAATGATGTAGATGAAGGAATGTCTTTGAGACCTTCATTTGCTGATGGGGCATAACTCAAAATGAGAAAAAACAGCTGAAAGGATCTATTAATAATAAAAAATGTGGTATATACGAAGTTTAAATCTACATAAGTTGGAAATCATCAGAGATGCAATGCACACAATTTGATATCCTAGACATTGAGCTGAAATGGATTGGTATTGGCCATTTTGAATCAGATAATCATATTGTTTACCATGCTGGGAGTAAGAGATTCAAGAGGAATGGTGTTATATTCATCCTCAGAAAGGACATTTCAAGATCTATCTAGACAGAATGCTGCTGTCTGTGATAGGATAATAGCTACACTTATAAAGAAACCCAGTTAATACAACTATTATTTAAATTTATGCCAACTACTAAAGCCAAGATGACAAAAATGAAGCATTCTGGCAACTTATTCAGTCTGAAAGTCATCAAACATGAAATCAAGATGCATTGATGATTATTGGCAATTGGAATGGGAAAGGTGAAAACAAAATGGAAGGAATAGTATTTGAAAACATGTGGCCTCGGTGATGGAAATGGCACGATAGGGTCTTGCAAGGCTAATACTCCCATACATAGTCACAGCGTCAGAAACCCTCTGAAGCAGTTCCACCCTGTCCTCATGGGTTGCTATCATCAATCAGGAGCCATGGTGGCATAGTGGTTACTCAGGCTGCTAACCACAGGGTCAGCAGTTCAAGACAACCATCCCTTCTTGGGAGAAAGACAAGCCTTTCTATTCCTGTTAAAGAGTTACTGCCTTGGAAACCCTTAGGGGCACTTTTACCATGTTTTATAGGTCACTATGAGGCCAAATGGGCTAGACGGTAGTGAGTGACAATGAAATGTATAAAAATCTAGAGTTAGCAAACCAAAAAGGATGAGCACACACAGCATATATCAAGCTGAAAGAATGGAAGGAAAGCTTCAAGCTTCAACTTGCAATATTGAAACTTTCTAGGGGGTACTGTATTAGAGTTTAAAATCTGATCACCTGGTTTGCAGAAAGCTGTAGTTGGTAGTGAAAGTCCAAAATCTATTTAATGAGCTCCCCACATGAATTAACTCTGCATCTTATTCCCCCTGTCCATTGATTAAATATGTGAATCATCTTGGAGTACATTGGAAAGTGCAGTACTACATACATAGGTTAAATTTTAACATCTTACCATATTTTTTTCCTCTTTTGACCCATTTTTAAGTTGCAGTTTTTATTATTTTCTGTCTTTTGGATTGAGGTTTTTCTGCATGTTATTTTGTTGTTATTGTAGGGGTATTTTGGTATGATTTTCTTTACATGCAGTTCAGAATAGGTAAATCTTTAAAGACAGTATAACTAGATTATAGTTTCTTAGAGTTATGGAGGAAGAAGTGGGGGAAACGGAGAATGAAAAACTAATATTAATGGATATATGAATGAAAAATGTCCTAACATTTAGTGTGGTGATAAATGCTCAACTATTTTTATTATATTTAAACCACTGAATTGTAGGGCATCTAAATTACATGTCAAAATTATTTAAAAAACAGATTTTATGGGTCTAATATTATTTGATGCTGCAAGCCCCAAAAGCAGATGGAAGGAGTACATGTGGCCACTGTACCAGAAAGGACCAGTCAACATTCATCCATTTTAAGAGAAACTATATGAGTAAGAACCAATGGTACTGAAGGAAGAAGTCCAAGTTGCACTGAGGAGATTGGTGGAAACAAAGCTGCAGGAACTGATGAAATACTAATTACAATATTTCAACAAGCAGATGACACACTGGAAGCACTCACTTTCCCATCCTAAGAAATGTGGAAGTCAGATACCTGACTGGAATAGATTCATATTTGCACTAAAGATAGGTTACTCAAATTAATGCAGAATTATCTAACAAGATCATTAAAGTCACAGACTACTCAAGTTTTTCTGAAGATCATTCAACAAAAGACCCCAGACACCCTTCCTTCTGATAGCTGGGCACCATATAGTTTCTTCACCACATTTCACTATAGCACCCGTATCTTTAGTGACCTCTTCCTGAGGGTGAGCATCAAGCAGGGCCATGTCATGATTATTGATTATTTTTAGATTGGTGCTAGGGTTAAGTGTGGCCCCTAAATCCATTCATATTGTCATTTTATGGTATGGAACATTATCAATTATCACCCTGGGGCATAAGGTAATTCTATTGATAATGTCACTAATTTATCCAATGGTAGAGAATTTAGAACATGGTTGAGAAAAGGAAATTATAAGAGTATAGGCAGGTATGAATTGCAATTTATGAATTTATTGACTTGTACGGACTAAACTCTTAATTGACTGGATACTGTTTACACAAACAAGGGAGTTGGTGATAGTGAAGACCATTTAATAATATTCATTCACAATACAATGGTGGAACCACACCTACCAGATTAATACATGTCATAATAAGGCAAATATGGCATTAAAATAGTGTCTGCTGAAAAAGGCCCTGGAACCAACAGA
>NW_022111373.1:67093943-67095977 GCF_000313985.2 Echinops telfairi | reverse complement strand
GCCATTCAGCAGTGAAGCAACATGTCCACATGGAAGAAGCACACCACTGGTTTGAGCATAAGGAGTCATAAGGACCGGGTAATAGGCATCAGCAGACACCTAACAAACAAAAACATATTGTTGAGAATGAGGAGGGCTGCAGCAGAGATCCAAAGCCCATCTGTAGACAGTGGAATTTATATGTTTTTAAGGAGCAATTGTATTTCAAATACACAAAAGTATTTTTTTATAAAATAAACTCATGTTTAAAACTAGGTAGATGCAAGCACTTGAAACTTCTGGCTACAAATGCCCTTGGTGTATGTGCACATCATGTTACAGCCTTTGTCCTGGATACCCTTTTCAAGGTTTGTGTGTTAACTGACCTAGGAAGACAGAAGGGTCTTTGCAGAGTGTGCTTTTGCTGGGTAATTAATTAATTAATTAAATTCATTTCTCTCTCTTAAAAAAAAAAAAGTTGATGACAGAAAGCTGCCAGAAATTCAAGCCAGATTCAGAAGATCTGGCATTAGAGATAACATTGCTGATGTCCGATGCATCTCAAGCCATGGTATTTTCAGTAGCCTCATATGCATGTGTAGGGTGGACACTGAATAAGGAAAACTGAAGAAGTATTGATGCATTTGAATGAATAGAATGCGAGAAAGATATTTACTTGTGTTTTATTGGCTATACAAATGCATTTGGCTGTGTGGGTCTTAACAAACTGCATAACTTTGAGAAGAATGGGAATTCCAGAAGACGTCATTGTGCTAATGTGAACCTGTACATGGACCAAGAGGCAATCAGTCAACGATCTAGGGGTCCTCAAACAACGGGCCCACGGGCCATATGCGGCCTGCTGAGGACATTTATCCGGGCTGCTGGGTGTTTTTGCCCTGTTTTGTTTATTAACTTCAAAATAAGATATGTGCAGTGTTCATAGGAATTTGTTCATAGTTTTTTTTTAAACTATAGTCCGGCCCTCCAACGGGTCTGAGGGACAGTGAACTGGCCCCCTGTTTTAAAAGTTTGAGGACCCCTGAACTAAAACAAGAGAATATTATGTGATTTCAAATCAGAAAACTTTTTTGTAAGAGTTGTATCCTTTCACTATGCTTATTCAATCTGTATGTTGAGCAGATTAACCAAGAAAATGGACTATGGAATGAAGAACTCAGCATCAAGTTCTGAAGGATTATTAACAAACAACCTGTGAGATATAGATAACACAACCTTGCTTGCTGAAAGCAAGCAGGACTTGAAGTACTTACTAATAAATATCAAGGACTGCTGCCTCCAGTATGAATTGCAACTCAATGTTAAGAAAAACCAAATCTTCACAACTGGACCAATAGATAAGGCTGTGATACACAGAGAAAAGATTGACCTTGTCAAGGATTTGATCTTACTTGGATGCACTATCAATGCTTGTAGAAAAAAGTTAAGAATTCAGATGTCATATTATATTGGACACATCTGCACAAGAACTCTTTAATGCAGGGGTCTTCAAACTATGGCCCGTGGGGCACATGCGGCCTGCTGAAGACATTTAACTGGCCCGCCGGGTGTTTTTGCCACCACTGCCTGTCTTGCTTAGCAGCGGACTCATCCAGTGTGCATAGAAATTTGTTTATAGTTGTTGTTTTTTTTAACTATAGTCTGGCCCTCCAATGGTCTGAGGGAAGTGGACTGGCCCCCTGTTTAAAAAGTTTGAGGACACCTGCATGTTAAAGAGCAAGATGTGATTTTGAGGACAAAGGTGCAGGACTCAAGCCATGGTATTTTCATGTGAAAATTGGACATTCAATAAGTTAAACTTATAACATTATATAGAGATGTAAAGATGAAGAGGAAGGGATGACTGTCCAAAGGTATAGCTTATAAAAGAAGTGATACTTGAACCATACTTTAAAGATCAGTAGAAGATAAGTTTTTTGTCTTGTTTTTGAATCATTTTATTGGGAGCTCTTTTTTTAATCGTTTTGTTAGGGGCTCATACAACTCTTATCACAATCCATACATACATCAATTGTGTAAAGCACATTTGTACAT
>NW_022111373.1:67091705-67093163 GCF_000313985.2 Echinops telfairi | reverse complement strand
GGGCACCATCAGCTTTCTTCACCACATTTGCTTATTCACCCACTTTGTCTTCAGTGGTTGTGTCGGGAAGGTGAGCATCATAGAATGCCAATTTAGTAGATGAAAGTATTCTTGCATTGAGGGAGTACTTGAGTGGAGGCTTATTGGGAGCTCTTACAGATAGCATAACATCCCCCCATTCAATCACATCAAGCAGTTTTATACAATTGCTACCACAATCAGTTTCAACACATTTTCTTTCTTCCTGTACTCTTTGATATCAGCTCCCCTTAGTCTTTTCCCTTCCCCAACGTACCCCCCAGGAACCCTTCCTCCCCCCCACTATAATAGAACCCCCCCATATCTTACACATTCAACATATCCAGTCACATATAATTCTGTTGTTCAGTCCCATCTAGGGGATTATGCAGTCATCAATGCTATTCACTCCCTATTCCACCCCCTCACTTCCTGTACCCTCAGGGAACCATTACTCCTGTTACCATTTCTAAAGGGTTGCCTATTGTTGCTTTCTGTATCAAACAATCTTAAATATACAAATGAAAATACACAAATATAACATGATTAATGAAGTAAAACAAATATAAAACCATAATAGTAAAGGAAAGAAATACTAAAGAACTAGAAGGCAGTAATGTGGGTCATCAGTGCCATACTGCACCTGGATTTATCATCAGTTCCATGTGGCCCTTCTGAAAGTTACTGTCCAGTTTCCTTACAGGTGGGTTTTGGGTCTCCACTGCATCCACACACCTTCACATTGATTTGATTGCTTGTTTTTGAACTTCTGATACCTTTTCAAGTTGACACCTCATGATCAGACAGGTTGGTGTGCTGCTTACATGTGGGCTTTGTTATTACCTTGCTTGTTTAACTACCAGCCTTTAAGACCCCAGATGTTATATCTTTTAATAACCAAGCACCATCAGCTTTCTTTACCACATTTTCTTTTGCACCCATTTTGTTTTCAGAGATTCTGGCCACTTGTCTAACTACAAGCTAAGCACCATCAGCTTTCTCAACCACTTTTGGTTTTAAACCTATTTTGTTTTCAGTGATTGTGTCAGGAAGGTAGGTATCTTACCATGCCACATTATTAGAACAAACCGTCTTGTACTGAGGTGAGATTTAAGTAGAGGCCCAAAGTCCATCTGCTTTTTTGTTATATTTGCATAAATATACATATAAACATACACATACGTATTTTCCTCATATCTTTTTTCTTTCCTCTTTTGCCAAGTAAAGAACAGCAGAGGACATTTCAAGTGGAGTTTGGAAATGGGGAAAACAAACACAAAAGAACAAGATGTAATAAAGCAAGGGAGAGAAGTGTTATGGATGGCATCAGTGTACATGCCACAGTGGTGGTGAATGAGCTAGATGGAAAATAAGATAATCAGGGAATCCAGGGCGGATGAGCCCTACAGGACCAGTGATGTGAGTGGCGAAACGGGGAGG
>NW_022111373.1:67080518-67091345 GCF_000313985.2 Echinops telfairi | reverse complement strand
TATTAAAAAAATGCGCTTTACACAATTGATGTGTGTATGGATTGCGATAACAGTTGTATGAGCCCCTAATAAAATGTTAAAGAAAAAATAAATAAATAAAATCAAGAAAGAAAAAAAAAGAATGTAGAGGATGAACCAGAAAAAAGGAAATCCAGGAGTTAGAAATGAAAAGAGCATCAAATTAAAACAAAAAACCTGGTGATGAGCTGAACTAGTTAAATGGTCTAAAGGATAATTATTGATGTGTGAAACTTGGAAAGAGAGAAGAACAAACAATGGCAAATTATAGCCTTGGTAATAAAAACGACTCTGGAGACCCTGTTGATAGCCATTGAGTTGGTGCAAGCCACTGGGTCAATGATTTGTTTATAGCCACTGTGTCAGTTTATCTCCTTGACAGGATTCCTCTTTTCAACTTACTCTCCATCCTGGAGATAGCTAATAGAATTTTGATAGATCAACTACTTCTTTATTGCAAATAATGTTTTGGGGTTTTTTTTCTACAACCTATACAGTGCCAATATTCTTGGCGCAGAATATTGAAAATACATAGACTGCCAAAAGAAGAAACAGATCTGTCTTGGAGGAAGTATGGGCAGAGAGCTCCTTAGAGACAAGATGGTGACACTTCTTACATACTGGAAACATATTGTCAGGAGAGATTAGTTTCTGGAGAAGGACATCAGTCTCCGTAAAGTGGAGGGGCAGCGAAAGAGAGGAAGGCCACTAAAGAGATGGACTGACAAAGTGGCGGCAACTATGGCTCAAGCATAGGAGCAATTGTGACGGTGGAGCAGAACTGGGCAGTGTTTCGTTCTATTGTGTATAAAGTTGCTATGCATGGGAACCGACTTTTTTAAAAAAATCATTTTACTGGGGGCTCATACAACTCTTATTATAATCCATACATGCATCAATTGTATAAAGCACATTGGTACATTCATTACCCTCATTATTCTCAAGACATTTGCTCTCTACATAAGCCCCTGGCATCAGATCCTCATTTTCTCCCTTCTCTCTCTGCTCCCCGCCTCCCTCATAAACCCTTCATAGTTTATAAATTATTATTTTGTCATACCTTACACTGCCCGACATCTCCTTTCACCCACTTTTCTGTTGTCTGTCCCCCAGGGAGAAGGTTATATTTAGATCCTTGTAATTGGTTCCCCCTTTCTACCCTACCCTTCCTTCACCCACCCGGTATCGCCACTCTCATCACTGGTCCTGAAGGGATCATCCATCCTGATTCCCTGTTTCCAGTTCCTGTTGGTACCAGCGTACATCCTCTGGTCTAGCCAGATTTGTAAGGTAGAATTGGGATCATAATGGGGGGGGGGGGATGGAGGAAGCATTTAGGAACTAGAGGAAAGTTGTATATTTCATTGTTGCTACACTGTACCCAGACTGGCTTGTCTCTTCCCCATGACCCTTCTGTAAGGGGATGTCCAATTGCCTATAGATGGGCTTTGGGTCCCCACTCTGTACTCCCCCTCATTCACAATGATAAGATTTTTTGTTCTTTGATGCCTGATACCTCATCCCTTCAACACCTCATTATCACACAGGCTGGTGTGCTTTTTCCATGTGGATTTTGTTGCTTCTCTGCTAGATGGCTGCTTGTTTATCTTCAAGCCTTTAAGACCCCAGACTATATCTTTTGATAGCTGGGCACCATCAACTTTCTTTGCCACATTTGTTTATGCACCCATTTGTCTTCAGCGATCGTATTGGGGAGATGAGCACACAATGATATGATTTTTTTGTTCTTTGATGCCTGATAACTGATCCTTTTGGCACTTCATAATCACACAGGCTGGTGTGCTTCTTCTATGTGGGATTTGTTGCTTCTCAGCTAGATGGCTGCTTGTTTACCTTCAAGCTTTTAAGACCACATGGGAACCAACTTGATGGCACCTAACAACAACTTATTGATGAGAATCTGAAATTTGTTGTATACACATTTTATTGACTTTTTTCTCTGGCAATCAGTTTAATGTTGCCATCTTTAAAATTTTGTAAACAAAATTCTTAGGATGAATCTAGACTTGAAGGTTTGACACCTCACTGTTCAGTGAAGTCTCTGCAGGCTGACTGGTCAGAAGTTATACATCTCCCAGTATGTGTGACAGCTAGATTCTCTGTCCAGCTGAATCCTCATGGGTATAACGAGTCCGGTTTCACATTGTCTTTCTCTGTGAATGTGCATGCAGCTCAGCATTCATCTAACAGCTTAAGGGACCTTTGTCAAGGATTGTGTGTGTGTGTTTGTGTGTCCGTGCACGTACACACACAGGTATATGTGCACATGTACACTTGTCTTGCCAATTTCAGTCATACCAGTAACAGCAGACTCTGATTTTTACTTCTTCATCTCCATGAGACTGCAGTGCTCAGCTTGGGTTCCATCCTCTTTCCTGTGCCTCTTCTGTCCAGAAAGTGTTTCCAGGCAGAAAAGTATTTTGCTAGGACTGCTTGTTTTTTCCTTCTTTTGGAAAACACAGCCCTGCATTAACTGATATCCAGTATTTGAAACCCGGAATTTTCTTGCTAAGAAATTGAAAACACCTTGAAAATGAGTTTTGTATAAACTAAATCCAACTTGTTAGAGGTTGTCTTTTGCTGATATCAGTTTGGGATGTTATATACTAAGATTGCTACTCTGTTGAAGAAGTTAAGCATGCCTGTACCTTAGGCAATGTGTCAAAGATCTATCATACCATCTTGAAACATTCGTGCATACCACTTTATAACAACTTCATCCTGAGAAGGAGCAGCTTATTAAAATCCCTTGTGTTGAGGAAAGCATTCTGAGAATGGCTCTGTTGAAAAGCTTGTTTTTTTAGCTCTTGATGTCCTTGGGTAACAAAGTCAACATTCTTCTGTATTCCATCAAAATAGGTTTAGACAAAGGAACAGGTGTTTTGGTAATAAAAAACTCTTCAGGTCTTATATCATTAAGTGCCTTGTTTTTTTATTATAATTACTGAAACAAGATATTTTGAAATTAATCTGTTGATATATAGACTTGGAGAAGGGAGTGTAGGAAGTGAGTTATATGACCTTCTTGGTATTTGGACCTATTGTGCTAATTACCTAATGCAAGTAGATTTTTTAAAATTATTATCTGAAAAGAAATTATTATCTGAAAACATAAAACCATAATATGGAACTACTAGAAACCTGTATAATTTTTATTTCATCATAGAAATAGCACATTAATCAAGATACAATAAATGAGAAGTTAAAACATTGAATAATTACGTAAGGTTTTTTGCTGGAAATTCACATGTTAAATTTTGCGTGTTTACTTAAATTTCTAATTTAAATTTACAATAAGTAATTGTATTTCATAAAAGAATAGCTACTTTAACTTTTTTTAATCGAGGAGCCAAATATTTGGAAGTTTCGTTAAAATGTTTGATCAAACGAAAAAGATACAAGGAAGTCAATTATAGATTTAAAAGTTCTGCTTGATCTGTTCTCTCTCTTTCTTCCCAACCGCTATGTGATTCAAAGTGTGTAGTGTTCTATGAATTAGCATCAACGCCGTGGCAGTTAGGCTTTATTTTTTGTGGAGTGCTCTATGTCAGCAGCCTGTGCCCTGTATACCTCCTTATTTGAGCATGAAACCAAGTACAAATAGTATGCATTCCCATTTTCTTAAATAACATTACTGTATGTTTATTTGATTGAGAACAATAATGTACCCTAAAGGTCTGGTGATTTGTTCTCAAAAGGTCATACAGCCTTGAAAGTCCTAGGAAGTAACAGTGACACATGGGGCCTTCGTGAGTGGAAATTGACTCAATGGCAAATGTTTTTGTTTGTGTGTTAATTTGTACTTTTAATTACTGTTTGCTGGAACTTCAGGCTTTTGAAAGTTGAAGGAAGGAACCCTAGTGGCACAGTGGGTTCAACCCTGGTCTGTTCACCAGTAGTTGATGGTTTGATTCCCCTAGTTTCTTCATAGTGGAAAGAAGAGGCAGCCTAGGAAACCTTATGGAGCAGTCTACTCTGCCCTATACAGCCACTATGAGTCACAGTAGACTCAGTGGCAGTGTGTTTGTTTTTGTTTTGAAAGAAGAGCTGGGAGTCCTGGTGGAGCAAATGAGTAAGTGCTGTCGGCCAACCAAAAAGCAGGCAGTGTAAACCCAATAGGGACTCTGGGCAGGGGACGCCTGGAAATCTACTCCTGTAAAAACTACAGTCAAGGAACACTGAAGGGCACTTCTACTCTGTCTGATAGGGTCCCTGTGAATTGGAAATGACATGATGGCACACAACAAAGAAGGGGAATAAATCTTCTTTGTTCCCATATCTGAACTGTGATAGGTGAGCCAGATGAGACTGTTTATGAGCCTCTGTCTCTTCTATAGGGTAGGTGCCCTCTGTGTTGCTGAGTGCATCCTGGCTAATGTTTGTATGCAGTAAAGAAATGTGTATCAGGAACAAAGAAACTCAAGGCCTAATAATTTTGGTTGTGTGTGTGAAAGTGGATGCTTTTTAAAATGTGAAATATGTGTGAATTGACTATAATAAATCTGCTTGAAAGTTTAAAGCACCCAGCACAAGCCTTTGCTCCCTTGATTCTGGCCCCTGTCTCCGGAAATTGACATTTGATTACTTATCACAAAGACTATTGTGTATGAGATGGATTGTACAGCATAATCGCCTGTGAAGCTTTTCACAAATGGAAATGGTAACCTACCACGTATAAATCAGAATTCTTAACAAATACAGGCTAATATTAATCTTGCATTTTATAAAGTACCGCAGTTTATAAAAATGCACCTCCTGTAGAGATCTACTGGTTTAAAATGTATACTTACTGTTTATGGGAAATATTTAACACAATCCTCCACGAAGAAAAGTATGATTCATAGAGAATCTTTTTTATTGATTCTATAACTATTTAGGAAACAGTCTAATCCATGAAATTTTCCATATGTGTCATAAAGATTACTAATAATTTAGTATGCTCATTGATTTTCATAGTAGAAGGTTGGAGACATGCTCTTTAAAATCAGTCAAGTTTTAAAAAACAAGTGGTAGATTTTTTTGTTTTATTTTATTTACATCTAAAGCTTTTAGAATGCTAGAATAGATCAATTCCTCCAGTTTGTTTATGAATCATGTATTGTAAATTCTTTTTTAGATTTTATAATAATAATGTTATTATTATTATAAACATTTGGACATTTTCAGACATATGACCATATTAGAAAGCATCCCAGATGGGGGTAGAGATGAAGACATAACAATTATTGAATAAAAAATGGTGACATCTTGTCTCTACTAATGTCAATCTAATTTACCTATGTGTTGCCAAATAATTCTGTCACTCTCATCAATGGTTTGATCAGGATTATATGTGTCCCACTCAGTTAAGCATTTCTACTTTCACACCCATTCCTGTTGAATCTATACTCAGTGCTCATATTCTTAACACAATCTTATAGAATACTCTTACCAAACTATTAAGAGTTAACGTCAGAAATTTTATCCAGAAGAATGTAGGTGTTTTTAATTTTTTTGTTGAATAATCACCTGAACCAGAAGGTCAACAAAAATAAAACTGCTGCTATTTCTATTTTAAGAAAATAACAGCATTTCTCACTCATATTAACTGTGAATTGATTAAATGTACTACTTTTTCTCCTTTAATTAAAATTTTGGAGTAATTCTATGACCATTATTTATATAGTAAGTTTGAACCATATTGACTGCATGACACTTTTAACTACTATGTGACAATAATATGATGCATTATCTCTTGAATAATCATTCTTGAAAACTACTGTTTGTTTCAAATGCCTATTTCTATCATTTCTCTATCAAATTATTAATCTCTGATGTTAGCTAAATAATACTTCTTATATTAGCTAAATGTAATAGATAATAAATTCTCTGTCTCTGACCTTAGCTATATATAATACTTCTAAACATTAGAGCATTTCGTGTGTGTGTGTGTGTTTGTGTGTGTGTGTGTGTGTGTGTGTGTGTGTGTAGTCTGCTTCTGTACTTTCCCAGCTGTGTTATGATAACTTCCCTTATATAACTATGTTCTTGGCTAATATATCTGGTAACCACTATTTACAAATAATATACTATTTTGTACAGGTTAGAATATTCTCAATGGGTACTTTAAATGCTGACTTTAATGTATTAGGCCTTAAATTTAGTGTTTGCCTTAAAGTGAAAATTATAGACTTTTTTTAATAATCTAGGAAACCATAAGTAGAGTTCTGAATCAGACTTGGTGCTGTGGTAGGTGGTAGTAGGCTTGGATTTGGGGTTATGGAGAAATGTTGCTGTCAAGTTTTTATTTTGCTGTTTTAGCGTAAGGCTTTGGTTAGTTAGAAAGAGTTTGTTGTCTTTTGATACTGTTTTATGTTTAAAGTTGTCAGTAATTTCTTTGCTGTTGTTTTCCCTCAATGATAATTTTCTGGATACTTACAATGTACCAGGGAACTTGGGGAATTAACATAGGTTAGATGTCAGACCTAATATGATAATTAAACTAGTCTTGCTAAACCAACCCTGCTAAATCAACCTTCATAAATGTAAAACCCAGTATAAAAATTCAACATTATAATAAACTATAATACATTTCCCAGGTGTCAAATTGATGCTTATAACAGCTTTTGCTCATGCTTGTCTAATTTTGAATACCAATGACAAAAGGATATACCATATATATTCGAGTATAAGCCAACCCGAATATCAGCCGAATCACCTAATTTTACCACAAAAACTGCAATAAAAATGTGGTGAAAAACTTGGCTTATACATGAGTGTATACAGTACATAATATTCATTTAAAAGTAAAAGATTAAAGCTTTTTAACCAATAAATTTAAGAATTGAAGTATTAGGAAGCAGTGTGATATACATAAAGGCATGCAAGTGTTGACTTCAGCAGACTTGGTTCAGTTCAGTTCTAGTCACTAACTGGGTGTGTATTCTGCAATACTAGATCTCTCACAGCCTATGTATACACAACACAAGGATGATTAGAAGTAAACAAGACAGTACACTTAAACCCCTTAGCACATTCTATGGCAGTGGTTCTCAACCTTCCTAATGCCGTGATCCCTTAATGGAGTTCATGTTGTGGTGACCCCCAAATCATAAAATTATTTTCGTTGTTACTTCAGCTGTAATTTTGCTACTGTTATGAATTGGGCGACCCCTGTGAGAGGGTTGTTTGAACCCCAAGTGGTCACGACCCACAGGTTGAGAACCACTGTTCTATGGCATGTAGTAAGAACTCCCCACTACCACCAGGAAGGAGACGCATTTATGAAAATTTTACTTTTAACTGATCAGCAACATATTTATTAAGCCACTCAAGGATCAAAGGGAAACCTCAAAATCAAACTCACTACCATCGAGTCAGTTCTGATTGCGCCCCTAAAGATTTATAGCGTTGGAAACCCAACCGGGAAGTTCTGCTCTGTCCTATAGTATAGTCCTATGATAAATATCAGATCGTTTATTAAAAATAGATTTTTCATGTAGTATACATACAAATTATTTTACAAATAAGTAACTCTTATTTCTACATTGTTTTCACATTGCAATTTCTAGATTTTATTTTATCTTATTTCTCGTTGTGTAGGACAAGGTAGATATTTCTAAATGACTAAAGACAGTGGAACATTTGTACTTTTGATTCAATTCTATATGGGGATGAAAATGTAGCCATCAAATGTTATAGAAGTTAGTTGGTGGTGTTTGATTTTCCCTCTTTCAACTTACATTTAACTTACACTCCATTTTTAAATCTATTATGAAAACATTAATGGTTTCAGTGTTATGTTAGTGTACTTCACACACTTAATGTATGGTTGTCTTCACAGGTAGAGGCTTTTGGGAGTTGCCTTTTATCACAAATATGAAGAATAGTGTGGACATCGGCTTACGTAGTAAATAGTTATAGTCTATTTATTAGATGGCTGAGGTTTTAATCACAAAGTAGAGGGCAAAACTACAGGTCAGGAGAATATTTTATGACATTTAATGATAGATGCCATTAAGTTGAATCTTACTGGCAATGATATTTAGTGGACACTTAGAAAGAATGGTGTTAACCAGATATGCACAAATAGTATATTTTTAATAATGATAACCACTGGTTTCCCCATCTCTATAAATCTTATTAGAAATATCTCTACACTTAAATGCTACTTACTAATAGAACCTTAAGATTAAAATAGAGAAATAGCAATCAAAGAGCATGATTATTCTAGTGAATACATGTATTGTGAATACACATGGGGGGTACCCCCAAAAGAAAAACAGAAAAAGCTTTGCTGGGTAGGGCTTTTGTAGTATGCATTTTTTCCTACTAGGTGAGCATCCAGCAACTTGCTGTGAGTTAGTGCACCCAATGGAGTCACCTGGGAAGGCTCTCTCTTCATAAAAGCAGTTTCATTCAAATCTCATTTTTTTGTGATGGCCAATTTAAGAGAACAGCATGAGGCTGTGAAATTTTGTTTCCTGCTCCAGAAAAATGCCACAGAAACTCCTGTGATGATGAACAGAGCTTACAAGGACAGCGCTATGGGAAAAACACAAGTGTATGAGTGATTTTCTTGTTTTCAAAAACGGCAAAATGTCGATTGATGACAAACCTTGTTCTTCTGTCCATCAACTTTTCAAACAGATAAAAGTGTCGACTCGTAGGGCATTTGGAGCTCGTTCCACTGGGTCAGACTGTTAATCAAGCTTTCTATTTAGAGGTTCTGAAAAGATTGTGTAACAGTGTGCAACAAAATAGGCCTGATTTGTGACAGATGGGGAAAGGGTTTTGCCTCCACAACAATGCACCTGCTCAGGTAGCCATCACAGTGCTCCAGTTTTGGGCAAAAAAACCCAGCATGCCTCTCTTACCCTGACTTCGTGCTGTGTGACTTCTTTTTGTTTCCGCAAATGAAGAGGTGCATGAAAGGACAGAAATTTGATGACAATGAAGAGGTGAAGAAAAATGAGGGAGGTGTTGTCAGTCATCCAAACATGAGTTTGAAAAATGTTTCCCAAGAATGGAATCACAGATTTAACAAGTGTATTAAGTGTAATGGACAGTATTTTGAAGGTGATAAGGTTGTTTTCTAAAACAACTTGACTATGTAGCTTTGAAAAAAACTCCATTTGGGGGTGGGTACCCCCTCATATATATGATTAAACTACAGCTTCTTTATACCATATATATGCATGTGTAGATTTAAATATATATGTACATATGTAAATATACACGTATATGTATATATATTTGTAAGGAAGCAGGATTTTGGATATTATATATATGTAAAGAAGAACTATTTTGGTAGTTTTATTCCTTACAGGGCCATCGAGAACAATGCTATTTCTCTATTATCTTAAATTTTAAAGATCAAGTTATTAGGTGAGGCATAAGTAAATATAGTGATCTTACCAGCATGAAGCTGTGGGAAAAGTATAAGGCCAATGATTATGAAATGAATAAATTATGCATTTCTTTTGAGTAAATCACACCAAAATGCATCAGCTAATGTAGTAAATTCTTTAATATGAAAATGAAAATTCTGAAGAAAAATGATTTTATTAAGGCAAAATATTTGACGCAATCATAACTTAAAAGTAATACAAGTATATTCTACCTGGAGAATTATTTAAGTTTTATGATCCAAATTGCATTGTTTGTCTTATTGACTTCAAACAATAAAAATCATCATCTTAAAATAGCATACCATGGTGGATTATAGAACGCCCTCATTTTTATACTGTTGTGAGGTAGGCACCAAGGAGCTGACTCTGACTCAAAGCCACGCTGTGTAAAACAGAAGGAAACCCTACCTAATCCAGTGCCTTCCTCAGTAGTCACTCTGTTTGAGGCCAGTGTCCTCTTTTTCAGTGACCCGCTCCTTTACCATATCTCCTTAAGCAGTAAATCCTTCCCCATGGAATGGTCCCTCCCTATAACACGTCCAAAGTACATGTGAAAAAGTCTTGCCACCCTCACTTTTAAGTAGCTGACAAAATAGCACGGAGGCCACCTCTGACCTCCTCTGGCGATAAAAGGGGAAAGAAGAAGCCAACTCCACATTCTCCTAAGACTGGTTTCCCGCAAGCAGAGGTCAGACGTTCCTCCACCCTCCAACATCCTCTACCCTATTCTGACAACAGCCATTCCAGCCCCAGCTCTCTACTTTTCTGTTGGGTGGCCACTGGAGACTCACAGCTGTTATTTAAGTTACGGGGTTTATGAGGGAAGTTTACAGATTACAAGTCAGGGTTAGAAAATATTGAGAATGTAGTTCTTTTGCCCACTGCATCTCTTTTCAGTAAAGCTGGCGGTCATCTCTCCAGTTTTTGGCTGCAGTCGCACAGCCCCTTGGCGTTCGTCCTGCTCAAGCATGTGCTACACAGATACTTCTTTTTTAAATCATTTTATTGGGGGCTCGTACAACTCTTAGCACAATCCATACCTCCCTCCATTGTGTCAAGCACATTTGTGCCTATGTTGCCATCATCATTCTCAAAACATTTGCTTTCTAATTGAGCCCTTGGTATCAGCTCTTCTTTTTTCCCCTCCCTCCCTGCTCCCCCTCCCCTCCCCCATGAACCCTTGATAATTTATGAATTATTATTATTTTGTCATATCTTACACTATCCGACGTCTCCCTTCACCCACTTCTTCACTGTCCATCCCCCAGGGAGGAGGTTATATGTAGATCCTTGTAATCTGTTCCCCTTTCTGCCTCACCTTCCCTCCACCCTCCATGTATCTCCATTCTCACCACTGGTCCTGAGAGGTTCATCTGTCTTGGATTCCCTGTGTTTCCAG
>NW_022111373.1:67075926-67076841 GCF_000313985.2 Echinops telfairi | reverse complement strand
GATAGTTTCACTTCTTCCTTCCCCAGATTAAAACCTTTGATGTCCTTTCTTTGCCTTATATTGTTAGCTAGGACCTCCAGTATGGTGTTAAATAGGAGTGGGGACAAAGGACATCCTTGTCCCGTCCCCCTTTTTCAGAAGAATTGATCTCGTCTTTTCTCCTTTGACATTACATTGGTTGTTGGTTTTTCATATATAGCTTGTATTATATTGAGGAATTTTCCTTCCATTCCTATCTTCTTGAGTGTCTTAAACATGAATTGGTGTTGGATGTTGTCAAATGCTTTTTCTCAATCTATCGATATTATCATGTGGTTGGTTCTTAAACTTTTTCATTTCAATGTGACGAACAATACTAATAGTATTTCGTATGTTGAACCATCCCTGCATCCCTGGTATGAATCCCACTTGGTCATGGTGAATTATTTGCTTTATATACTTCTGTATTTTGTTAAGGATTTTTGCATCAATATTTATTAGGCAAATTGGTCTGTAATTCTCAATTCTTGTGGGGTCCTTGCCTGGTTTAGGTATCAGAGTTATACTAGCTTCATTGAAGGAATTTGGGAGTTTGCCATCTTCTTTTTGTGTTCTGGAAGTGTTTGTGTAGGATTGGTGTCAGTTCTTCCCTGAATACATGATAGAATTCTCCTGTAAACCCATCTGGTCCAGGTGATATTTTGGTTGGTAATCCTTTCATAACCCTGTCTGTTTCTTGTATTCTTTTTTTTGTTGTTGTTAATATTCGTGCAGCTTTATTTATCTACAATTTCAGTTTAGTCACTGATTTTGTCACCATTAGTTTTGTTTCTCCTGTTAGCTGGTGATATGCAGCTGGTAATAAGTGTCCCAACTGTCAAGTGAGATAGCCCCTTTTGCCCCACCCCACCCCCAAGTGCAGTTATTTGCTCAAAC
>NW_022111373.1:67068081-67073782 GCF_000313985.2 Echinops telfairi | reverse complement strand
GGCAGCAGCCTCTGCCGTCTAGCCTGGTTGAGCTGTTCCACAGGGTACGCGTCTCCCAGGAGAAGGGGCGAGTATCTGGCTGGCTGCTCCACAAGGGGTGCCCAGATGGGGCAACCACGGGCACGCTGAGGCAGGGTCGGGGGTACTGGCTGGCGATTCTGTGCCAAGCACCAGTCCAGGCATAGCGGGCACCCTAAGCACCACACAAAGAACTATGTGCATCCTCAGGGAGTGCTGGTGATAGGGTGGGAGTCCTCTTCTGGTTCAGAGAAGTTCTCTGAGTGGTCTTGGGCATCAACGGACAGACTTAATTTCCCTACTAGGCCCCTAAATTTCCCCACTCACCGATCTCCGACCTCTGGGTGTGAGCTATGTATCTCACACCCATCTTCCCCCTACACAGATTCTTTAGTGCTAATAGATAGAGACAGTGACCTTCCAATTTCTTGGCATAGACAAATGAGATCTTCAGCATTGCATTAGCTTATTGAAACTTCCCAAATGGTATTGTGTCAACTCCTACACAATAGTTTCAGTGCAGCTTGAATTTCATCCTTTAATAGCTTTGGTTCTTGTCATACACTGCTTTCTGAAATGGTTGAACATTGCCCATTTTTGAAGAGTAACTATATTCCTTCCATCATTTTTTTAATCAGTTTTGGATCATTGAGTATTTTGTCCATATATTCCTATAGTATTTAAAGGACTTGAAATTCATTTTTAGTTTTTCATTTTGAGAAATGCTGAAATTGGTCTTCTCTTTTAGTTTTTAAAGTTCAGATTGTTATTATAGTAATTCACTTGTCTTCCTGAGCTATACTTCAAAATTTTCTGTTTAATATAAACTTGACTACAGATGGTGGTATTTTCTATATAAGTTTTTCTATATAAACATTAAGTTTCTGTTGAATGAATAAAGGAATAAAAGAACTCTTAATTTTGGGAGAACTAAATTCTTTGGGGGTGGTAAATTTTTTTAAATATGTGTTATAAGTCAAAAATAGAGTTAACGTGTAAGTATATTACAACATTTATTTTTTTACCTTGTGAATACTTATGGAGTCTATAGGTTATCTTTAATGGCCCACCTTGCCTCTGAAATTGAGAGTGCTGGATTTCCAAAGATGACCTCTTAGGTTAGCCCAATCTCAGTAGTTATTTGTCATGAAGTCTAATTTCAAACCGAGCTATCTAAGGAAATAGCCTTGCTTTGGGGAAAGCAAATGTATATGTACACAAACACTTTTGAGTGTGTAGTGAAATAATCATCATCAATTTATTGGGTGCTTTTTGACTGTTCGCATTGACTGTTGACCTTTGGTGTTAGATGGTCATCTGTTAGTCACATTAGATTTTTAAAACTGGGTAGTAACAGATTATTGATTTTAAAAGGTCTGGTTGATGAATGGCAAGGAGAAATAATGAAGGTTTGTTTGGTCAGCTTAGAAATTTATGACTTCAAGACTGACAATCTTTAGATACTGCATATTGAAGTCTGGTGTGACCCACATTATCTCAGCTTCTTTCCCGATTATCTTTGCCCCTGTCAGTAAAACATACCACAGAGATGTGAGTTAACCTGCAGTGTTGCTTGGTTGTTTTTCCAGAAGAAGGAGAGATTCAAACAAAATCTTTTTTGAAATATCAGATTTACTTAGGTTTGTTTTTCGCTTTTGTTTTCACTCTATATTTTATATCTTTTGAAGCAAAACATAATGATTTATAGATTTAAATCACTTAATAAGCATTTGTGAAATGAATAAAAAACCAAAATAATCATAACAGACTAGGCTCTCTATATTCAAACAGATGCTGGTTCTATCGCAATTGTCTAACTTGGAATTTGGAAAATCACAAATTTATCATAGTCTGATTTATGTTGGGGTCCCCCCCCCCCGCCTTATTTCCATTTGTTTTAGTGTCTGGGAAAAGATTAAGTACTCTAAAAATTCTTCAGATCCACTGGAATGAATCTCTATTTCATCGTCTTAAAGACAGATATTTTATTGTTTCTTTAATGATGATGTCAAATATCTGAAACATTATTGTTTAAAAAAATGTCTAACCATATTGTTATTTAATTCGTTCAGATTTCCTATAAGCGTATTAATTTTCTCAACTAAGGAATTTAGAGACACTATAGAATGACTAAAGTATATGATAGAATTCAGATTTATATGTAGACATTCTGACTCTACTTCCCCAAGAACTTCACCTGGACACCTGTGTGAAAATAAATGTTGATTTTAAGGAGATAAGCATTTGAAAATAAGAGTAGAAATATTCATACTTCTTTTGCATGTGCTCATTGGCAATATGATATTTCCAAGTTTAAGGCTTGGCCACTAGCAGTAAGGTGATCATGATTGGGGAAACAGGGGATATGCATAATAAGAGACAGCAATATGAGATAGTATGTTTATATAAAAATGTTGGACTACCTTGGGGCTGGCCACAATCCCAACTACATGGGCACCCTCCCAATCCCCCCAGAAGAATTCACTTCAGAAGTACAGCACTATAGCTACAGCTCAGGGAGAGGGGCGCGTCTGATCAGAGCACACAGGAGCAAACAAAGAGGGAAGGAGAGAGAGTAGAACACATCCTGGCCCACCAAGCCCCAAGGACAATATTCCTGCTCAGAGTAGCCAGTGCCCAGAGAGGACCATAAAGCTGGCCACACCATGAGACACAACATCTCTCACTGACTCATAGCGCTATGAGGCACAACTCTGGAGGCATTGTGTGGGAATTGTGTCCAATCTGATCCCACCACACCAGGGAAAAATTTTAAGGGCGTGCAACAGAGTAGCAAGGAGAGCAAAGAAATGAAGTCCCAGGGGGATACCAAAAGTAGACTTTAGGGTCAGGGCTTGGCACTCCATCATACTAGACAGGAAAATACTCCTAAAGGTCAACAAACAGACCTGGAACTATTTATAGGCTTTTCTTTTTTCTGTGTCATTGGGTTTTTTGGTTTTCTTATGTTGTTTTGCTTTGCCTTGTTTTTATGCTTATTATCGTCTCTATATGTCTATCTAGATAAGATAGATGGGATAAACAATCCGGAGGATAAAACACTGGGACAGGGGGCATATGGGAGACAGGGAGGTTGGGGAATGGAAGTGAGTGTTAATGAACCCAGGGACAAAGGAACAACAAATGATCTATAATTGATAGTGACAAGGGTTTAGAATGCCTGGTAAGGGTTGATCAAGGACTATGTAACCGAGAGGAATTACTGAAACCCAAATGAAGGCCAAACATGATAGTGGGACAATAGGAAAGTAAAGGGATATAGAGGAAAGAGCAAAGGACACTTATAGAGGTCTAAATACAGACAGGTACATATGTAAATATTTTTCTATATAATGATAGGAAAATAGATCTATGTACATATATTTATATGTTTAGTATTAAAGTAGCAGACAGACATTGGGCCTGTCCTCAAGTACAACCTCAATGCAAGAACACTTTGTTCTAATAACTTGGCATTCCGTGTTGCTCATGACATGATTGTTGAAGACAAATGGGTGAATAAGCAAATGTGGTGAAAAAAAGCTGATGGTGCCCGGCTATGAAAAGATACAGCATCTTGGGTCTTAAAGGCTTGAGGATAGACAAGTGGCCATCTAGCTGAGAAGCAACAAAGTCCACATGGAAGAAGCACAGCAGTCTGTGTGATCATGAGGTGTCGCTGGGACCAGGTATCAGACATCAAACACCCAGAACAAAAAATTATATCAATGTGAATGAAGGGGAGTATGTAGTGGAGACCCAAAGCCCATCTGTAGACAATGGGACATCCCCTTATAGAAAGGGCCCAAGGAAGAGGCAAGCCAGTCAGGGTGCAGTATAGCACCGTTGAAATACAACTTTCCTCTAGTTCTTTAATGCTTCCTCCCCACTACTATCATGACCCCAATTCTACCTTACAAATCCAACTAGACCAGAGCATGTACACTGGTACAGATAAGAACTGAAAACACAGGGAATCCAGGACAGTGTAGCAAAACCAAGGCAAGGTGTGGGGGTGGAGGATGGAGAAAGAAGGGGCCGATCACAATGATCTACATAAAACCCCCTTTCAGGTAGACAGACAATATAAAAGTGGGTGAAGGGAGACATTGATCAGTGTAGGACATGAAAAAATCATAATTTATAAATTCTCAAGGGTTCATGAGGGAAGGAAGGGGGAAGGGGAAAATATGAGGAGCTGATACCAAGGGTCAAGTAGAAAGAAAATGTTTTGAAAATGATGATGGCAACATATGTACAAATGTGCTTGACACAATGGATGTATGTGTGGATTGTGATCAGAGCTGTATGAGCCCCCAGTAAAATGATTTTTTTTAATGTTGTACTGCTAATCTCAAGGTAAGGATTCAAACCCAGATTTTCTCCAAAAATGAAGTATTCTGTACCTGAAAGGAGCTACAGCCTTGGAAACTGGATATCGGGTTGCTGTGAGTTGGAATAGACTCAATGGCAGGAGAATACTGGGCTTTATGTTTGTGGGAAAGCGTGGTGTCCACAATGAGCCCAATGGGGAAAGGGAAGATTGCTATGGAGTGGGACTGTAAGCACCGACTGAGATGGGTTGGGCTTTACTAGAAGGGAGCATGTAGATGAGCCAATAGAGGAGCAGAAAAGACTGAAGACAGGGTAAGTATGGAAGAAAAATGAAGCTATAGGAAATCTGCAGCCCTGGGAACAGCTTATATCCTATAAGATCTGTGATAGGTATGGTCACAAAGGCAGATAATTTCACATCGTAGAAGAATTTGAATCCAGGGCTGGGAATTTAGCACTTTAACCTTTGGTGGTGGTGGGCCACTTTATTTTGGGAGGAAAGGGGCATGGCATATTGTATGTGTGTTTAAGACACCTGAACATCTGAACTTACTTTAGTAATTCAATTCAAGAGCAACACAGACATGATATAACATGTTTCAGGAAGTGTGTGTGTGTGTGTGTGTGTATGTGTGTGTGTGTGTTTTGGCAAGGGCTAGAGGGCGGGTGTGAGAGTGACTGTCTCCATTACAGAGTTATAAATGCTCTGTAACTCTGTATGGTAAGCTACCCATTATATGTGGTGGGGGGAAATGTAAATACATGATAATTTAAAAAATGATTAATGTGGGAAAATATTGAGATGCAACGATATAATGGCTAAAGACTAAAGTTTACCAGTTTGTTTAACTCTTGGGATTTATCCAGTTGCTGACAGTTTAAGTAGCCAGCAGTGTCATTTCATTACGACACTGAGAGTACCCTGGGAAGCCAGCTCTCTGCCTTTCTCATGTCTGAACTGCCTGCTGCCAAGCTCCTGCAGTTCCTCTGTCAACTAGATGAAGTGTGGCTTTTTGTGGAGCCACCTTTCACAATACAAAGTCTTGTGTAAAGACTCTCCATTTTCTAGATGCAATGAACCTAAAAAGAACTTGAAATCCATCCCACTATTCTGCCAATCACCATTTCAGCTGTAGTAAGTTAATTGGCAGTAGTCTTTCATTTCTTTTGTTCTCTTTTTAAAAATTTCCTGGAAATGGTGAAAGACATATTGCCATGACAAAGAGACTATGATATTATTAAAAACTAAGAATTTTGGAGGTTGACTCTGAGAAACAATTCCCCGGTCAGTATCAAACCCAGGCTTTTCTACTCGATTAGGAAGCTTCCACATTTATTTAACTTCTCT
>NW_022111373.1:67065036-67066816 GCF_000313985.2 Echinops telfairi | reverse complement strand
ATGGCCGCTTGTTTACCTTCAAGCCTTTAAGACCACAGACAGTATACCTTTTGATAGCTGGGCACCATCAGCTTTCTTCGCCACATTTGCTTATGCACCCATTTGTCTTCAGTGATCGTATTCAGCTGCTAATCTTAAAGTTGTTGGTTGGAGGCCCTAGCTGCTGTGGGAGAGAAAGATGTGTCAGTCAGGAACCCAGTCTGTGCTGCCTATGAAGCAGAATCAGTTAAAGTGGTGTTTGTAGGCGACTTATTGTAGTGTATTTGAATCCTCTCTGGACAGCAGAATCAGTGTCCAGGATATTCAGTGTCAGACATACATAAAGTATCCATAAAGGAAGGGCCAGAACATTAGAACATATATAGGAGTGAGGTGAGTGGCCTGAAATTTGAGAAATAATTGAAGCATTTTAATTCTTAGATGGCAGGTTTTGGAGTCCTCTCCCCTTATCCTGACCTGGAGAAGGAAGAGTAGTATAACATGCATTGCCTTTTATTAAAGGTCACAGAGATCTTAATTAAAACTAGAATAAGAATTAAAATACAGTTTGCTATTAAATGTGCATAATAAACGGCTAGGCAAATTATTTCTTGTGGTACAGAAATATAAACCTTAGAAAGATCAGTCTACGAAAGCATGAACAAGGCTATATTTCTACCATTGAGTCAATTCTGACTCATAGTGACCCTACAGGATAGACTAGAACTCCCTCTGGACTTCCAAGGCTATGAATCTTTGTGGAAGCAGAAAGCTTCATCCTTTTTCCCATGGAATGACTGGTGGGTTTGAACTGCTGACTTTGTGTTAACAGCCCAACACATAACCCACTATGTCACTAGGGTTACATAGCCAGTCTTTTATCATCGCGCCAGTGTTATATAGCAGGATGGGGAACATCTGGCCCATGGCCATAGACCAAAACCAAACTCACTTCCATTGAGTCAGTGCCAACTCTTAGTGACCCTGCAGGACAGAGTAGAACTGACCCTGTGAATTTCTGAGACTATAATTCTTTATGGAAGTAGAAAGCCCCATCTTACTCCCATAGGGACATAGAATGCCCATGAAACTGTCAATACCAGCTAACATCACACTCCTCATCAAATATAAGCAGTTCCAGCCATCACATCATGGGTGGGTTAATTAAATGTTTGACTGGGATGGCCCAAGAATGATATTATAAATATAATATCTAGATGGCCACTGGCACCAAAATGCTTCCTTACCCTTGTTATAGGGAGTCTGCACTGTACTTAAAAAGATGAATGAATAAAACGGTCAGAACAACTGACTAGAAGCATTTAGTCTTATACCACGCCTAGTTTCATTGTGGTAAATAATACGAAACACTAAGAAGTTGCATGTGTAGGAAGATTAGACTCTTCCCTCACAATTTTATGACCATACCATAATAAAAAATGTCAGATTAAATTTTTGACAAACATATAATTATTAACTAATTATTTACTGGCAAGCAAGCATAAAGTAATTCATGCATCTGTCCTAGGAGCTTGCAAAACTTTCAGCCCCCTAATAAAATGATTTAAAAAAATAAAAGAAGAAGAAAAGAAAAAAAGTCTCAGCCCTCTTTTCTTTGTGGTGTCCAGGGTTATTATTTCAAATGATAGATTCCCTTTTGGCAAATCTAAGCATTCTAAAGACAAGGATGAGGCTCTTTCTTGGCATTAGGCTAGTCTAATTGTCTAGAATTCATAACAGGACAAAGAAACATTTAATATAGGGCATAATCCTAAGACTGAATATTTTATCTCACTAGATT
>NW_022111373.1:67050985-67064324 GCF_000313985.2 Echinops telfairi | reverse complement strand
CAACAGTGACAAAGCTGCATAGATACTGAATGGTGTGATGAAGCCTTATTTTTTTCACCACTATGTTATTTTGTAGAATGGATTTTTCAAGAACACATATATCACATTCCAGCAAAGAAAACCTACAACAGTTCTTACATAGTTTCCCTGTTGTGTAATCTGTGCCTTTTTTTGGACCTTTTTAAGATCACAAAGACACTATTACCTGCTTTCCTGAAACTCTTCTCCTACCTCTATTTTTTTTTAAATTCTTAATAGTAACTACTATTTTTGAGAATTTATGCATTGAGCACTTTGTTAATAAGATTACATTAAGTGCCAAGCAACACTTGTACTCAGTAGTATCATCAGCTGACCCTTGGATCACGCTTCATCTCAGAAAGAAGAAATGTTAATGATTGAATATGTTTTATTCTAATAATATCACCCACACACAAAAAATTTTCTTAAAGATTAAGGGGGGAAAGTCTCCTCAGTTTCTTGATTCTTAATTCCACTCATGCATAAATGCACAACCTTTTATACTGAAGGAACTGACATACACAGGACCTGCAGCCCATCACTTTCCTCTTTTGTAACTTTTTACACATTACTAAGGACTTTTCAACGTGTCAAACAAAAGCTGCCCCCTCACCCAATCACATAAAAAGATTAATATGCTGGGAAAACAAACATGTAAGTCAACAGAGCACTTGAAGTCCTAATTATCTAGATAGTGTTGCTTTATTTGCCAATAGCAAAGGAGAACCCACCCTTTTTTGTTGTTTGTTAAACAGAGATGTGGGTTTTAGTGAACTATAGGTCATCAGTTCATACCTACCACCAGCTCAGTGGGAGACAAAGAAGGCTCTCTGCACTCATAAAGATTTACAGTCTTGGAAACACTGTGAATTGGAATCGAATCACTGGCTAAGTATCTTTTCTCTGGTTAATAATGCATTGAGAAAAGCTGTTGCTAAGACCGGTGAAGACCATCTTGGTCAGATTATTCCACGCGTTTAATGAACTGTGGGTTTTGTATTCTTAGTTAAGTATTACCTACCCACCTAATTCACCTCCTAAATCTGCATAAGGCTTAAAAGACTACAGCCAAACCTTTAAAGCCCCAAATCTGTGTGAGGCAGAAACCTGTCAGAAGAGGAAAAACTCAAACACGTTCAACCAGTAGCTGTGGAGAAATGGTGAGACTGCACTCTGGCACAGGCATACAACTTCCAAGACCCAGAAAAGCCAGCAGCCTGCGCAAGTTCTGGTCCTCACAGGCTTCACTGTATCTTAAAGCAGTGGTTCTCCACCTTCCTAGTGTCACGACCCTTTAAGACAGTTCATCATGTTGTGCTGAACCCCCATAAAATTATTTTTGTTACTACTTCATAACTATAATTTTGCTATTGTTATGAATCTGGCTGACCCCTGTGAAAGGGTCGTTCGACCCCCAAAGGGGTGGCAACCCACAGGGTGAGAACTGTTGTCATAAGGTCATTTTGTAGCAGTGCTAAAAACAGCAAGATGATATTTTATTTACAAATTATATGCATCACTTTTGCCACATTTTTTTCAGGCACTTTAAGAAAAGATGATTCTATTATTTCAAGTCCTGATGTCACTGACATTGCACCAAGTAGAAAGAGGAGGCAGCGGATGCTGAAAAACCTCGGAACAGAACCTAAACTGGCCTCCCAGGAGCCTCAGTTTCAAGAAAAGGCAAAGTAAGTTATTTTATTCTTTGCTCAAATAATGAGAAGACATGAACATTTCACTATATAATTTGTAAAAGTAAGATATTTCTTAAAGTTTCTGAATATTCTAAAAACTATTTTAAAGAGATAGAATTATGTTTTATAAATTCCAAAATGTTTTAATCAAATATTTTCACTCTGGTATTTGGTTAAGTCCTGTTCATATTTATATCAGAAGTACAGAAAACATAGCAACATTTTGCTTGTGGTTTTTATGGATTAATTAGAAATGGCATATAGAATACTCAAAATATTAGCATCCAGCTTGTGTTCAATAAAGTGTTTCAATCTAATTTACTGCTTAACCGAGAGGCATATCACATTCAAATTACCCATTGGATTTGGTCATGCTTGACATTTTTTCAAATAAGATGTCTATTTTTGGTTATCTACTTATTTCTATTAATATGCTTTATTTTTACTGTTTGCACACTCTAGTTACCTCCCCGTTTACTGTAATGAATTGAGAATTGAAATACCTGCTGTTTCAACACAGTCTAACAAGGAGCACTTACAAAGAATACCATCAGTTGAATTAAAAAAAAAGTACAAATAACTTGTATGTTTGGATATGTGCAGGTGTCCCCCCCATGAATTAGTTGCTCTTTCTAAAAATATTCATTAATTTAGCAAATAATTATTGATTGATGACCATACAATGGCTATACTAAAAAGTGTCTCAAAGTAGTTCTCAAAGTATGGTGTGAGAATCCCAGTGGGTCCTCAATGTCTTCTCTAGGTCTATACCTGTGTAAAGTTAGATTTCCTTTAATCAATTCAATTAAAATAACATTCCATCTGGTTGAATGAATAAGCTAATGAGAACCCAACTGTTTTTAATCAAGACAACTATCAAACACATTTGGAAAAGTGTGAAACAATGCCTTCACAAGAATTTTTGCTTGGAAAATTAGTAATTTCCAATAAAAATTATGTATCACATATATTTGGTTATTTTTAATAGAATCAACTGCGCCACCACCCCCCCCCCATTTTTCTCAGTATCCATTTTACTTATGGCAAATATAACCCAAATAAGCAAAAAACTCTTAAAGTCATGAGAATTTTTTAAAGGATAAAGAGTTCCTAGGAAAAATAAGTTTTCAAATATAGACTGACAGGTTGTAAAGATTAAGTGAGACATACCCCAGGCCTTTAAGAAACGGAAAGCCTGAAGGCCAGAGGCAGTTTGATATTTTTTAAAATAAGAAATAAGCATTGTTGAGTTATAATGCTGGGGTTGGGTTAATTTTTGTGTCATTGGGTTTTTATGGGGTACAACTAATCTGATCTACTTATGCTTAAAAACATTGTCAATGTACAGTACTATGCCGGACCCTGAGACAGTACAGGTTCAGTTAATATATGTAAAACCTAAGTTTTGTTATCTCTTACTACTTCATGTTTATCCTATGAAGTTATTAATTATCTTCCCAAAATCCAATCCTTCCTAAAGTTAAGAGGTTGCATAATCTCTTTAAATAATGACCAAAACAATGACCAAGTGATGGACATTCAAGAGCGAACCTCTCTCAGCATATTGTAGATGGGAAAGAAAAATAAATGGCAAGCAGTTTGCAGTCTGCAGAGAGCTCCACACAGGCATACCTCCAGAGTTATTGTGGGTCTTCTTCCAGAGTGCCACAAAAAATGAAAATATCGTGATAAAGCTGGTCATGTGGCGCTCTTATTTCTTAGCACATAGAAATTTTTTTTTTTACCTGATAGGGTTGTCTAATAGTTGCATGATAGCATTATGAAAATAAGGTTGACATATTCGGGGAATTTCCAAAATGTGATACAGAGGCATAAAGTGAACACATGCTATTGGCAGAATTCAGCACAAGGTTGTCCCAAACCTTCAATTTATAAAATACACAATATGTGCTCTGAGCAATAAAGGGAAGCCCATAAAGCCAGGTAGACCTCTACTTTGTTTTGTTAAGTCAGTGAGTGATGAGTGTGATGTGCGAGCCATGGTGTTGGATGAGGAAGATTCAAAGAGATGGACAATAGAGACAGTTCTGTCATCATTGTAAAACTTGGTCCATTTGTTTTGTCTGATACACAAAGCAGGGTATGGGTGAGGGGGAAATATACTGGTTTGATGTGGAAGAGTTACATCTTTGATTTTTTTTCCACACTTGGTGAAGTTACTAAAATATGAGAGCAAGTCACAAAATATATCTACAAAATCATATTCACCGTTATTAAGCAAACATTTTTAAAAATATGAGGCGCCGTTTCTCAACATAGCCCCCATCAGGTCAGTGCACTTCTGAAGACAGTATTTCTCTCTCTCTAATTGGTATTTCTCTCTCTCTAATTGGTGCTCTTCAATTTACACCAAGCCAACACAGCATTTTTTCACTCTTTAGCTCAAATCGGTTCCTTAAAAATGTTCTTTTAGTTTAAGGAACAAAAAGAAGGCTGTGGGGAGGGGGGTGTAGGCTGAATGAAGGAAGGTTTTCCAATGAAATTTTTTTAAGATTGCCCTTTGCTACCCTTGAAAAATGAACAGGTGTATTGTCATGATGGAAAAAATTCCCTCAGCACAACTGTCCTGATCTCTTTTTTTCACCTGAAAACTTCATGAAAAGCCCCCACGGTCATTCCATGTCTTTGGAGAAAATGTAGCCAGATTATCTTGTGGGAATCCAAAGAAGCTGCCACCGTAACTTTCTTAGCTGGCTTCTGTCTTGAATTTAATCTGCCCTGCAGATCCCCTCAAAAGCCACTGTTTTCCCTGGACCTCTCCTTCGAAGGTACCCTAATGAGCCTAAGACCAGTGTGCTTCTGAAACAACCTGTCTGCAGCCATCCACTGATGGCAGAAACAGGTTTAAACATGTTTGCTTAGAATAAACCCGTGTGTGTGTAAATGACCGCTCTAGTAGTAATCCTTATTCACCTCCCCCATACAGTGATACCTAGTTTGTCGAATGGCTCCAAGCTCAAACTTTCCACCACTCGAACAGCAACATTTGAAAAAAAAAATCTGTTCAGTGTTCATAACTTTGCTTGCTAATCAAACTGAAAATCTGACTTGACCAAACCTGTATGGGTTGAGAGTTAGTCATGCACTGACTCTCACTTCAGCCCCACGGGGTGATGCTTCCGTCTAAGTGCTACTCTCGCTCAGACAATATCTGCTTGTGATCGTGCATTAAAATTCGTCACTGCACTTTGTATATGCTTTATCTGCATAACATATTGAACCATGGCCCCAAAGAATGTTAGTGATACCAAAAATGGCACTAAGAAGACAACTGAGAACCATGACAGAGTTAAAGAAAGAAATCATTTCAAAATTTGAATCAGGTTGCCGCTTCTCTGATTTGGTGGCTGAATACAATGAGACTAAGTCAACATTATCAACATTTTTGAGGGGAAAAAAATTGTGATTAAGCAGCGAATGTAGCAAATGATGTGAAATTGTTAACCACGAACCAAAGGACCCAGACCATCAAAGAGGCTGAAAATGACTGTTAACTTGGTAGTCAAAAACAACTCCACGACGATAGCTTATCTGAGACCGTGTTAGAAAGCTAAGTCTTTGTAGTGATATAAAGTCACGGACAATTGAATTTATAAGTAACTTTTGGGCCTCTGAACCAATTATTTATTTTGCCATTATTTCTTATGGGAAAATAAATATGTTTAGTTCTCGAACGTTTCATTGTTCAAACATGAATTTGGAATAAAATTGAGTTCAACAATTGAGGTAGCACTGTATTATACAATAATTTATTAAACAGCTTTCAAATACATGTGATCCAGAGAGATTTTCTAAATTAGCATTTTAATAAAATCACTGTGTTTGCTTTTGCCAATGAGCACTCAATAAATGTTATGTTCCTTTTCTTCCACCTTAAATGAGCAAGTTAGTGGTGATTTATAAAAACTTTTACGACTCTAAAAGTTGACTTAAATCATGTCAATTCTTGCATTATCTGCTACTTATATAATTGTTGGCCCTTAAGACCCTGACGGCTCCTACATAAAGGGCCCTGGTGGTATAGTTGCTAAAGCCCCTGGCTGTTAACTGTGCAATCAGTGGTTCAAACGCACCTGTCCTGCTACAGGAAAAGGCTGTGGCAGTCAGCCTTGAAAATCTTGTGCTGTCTGCTATAAAGAATTTTTAAAATAAAAAAATGTTTAGTAAATTTATTAATTGATGTTGTGTTTGATACTCACTTATGACTCCTCTTTTTTCCCCAAAGAAAGCAAACGAGATAAATTATTCAGTTTAGTTTTATTTTTTATACTTTAGGATATTTCCATTTTGATCACAAGAAATTGAAATATTGATCTTGAATTGAGATAGATGTATAATTTTTTATATTTTTACTAATTTATAGAGTTCAATTCAAGGATAGGTATGAACCTTTATGTATATATATGTAAATACATATATGCCTTATATATATTACCGTAGAGTGCCTAGTATAGGTGTCCAGATGGAAAGTTTGAAGATTTACCTTGCTAAGCATTTTGCTTTGTGTTTCACGTACGCTGTCATATTTTACTCTTGTAACTGATTAGTTGCTATTATTCTATTTTTTATTGATAAGTAAACAGATACACAGAGCTTAAGTAACTTATTCAAGGTCATACAACCCATGAGTGATGGTAAGTAATTACTTGTGGATTTATGAAACACTCATACTCCAGTGTTTATATAAAGAGACTCAGAGATTTTACTTGGGTGAGTTATTTCAACTTGACAATTTAGCCATACAACCTGTTATTAATATTGTTATCATCAACTTACTAAATAGTTCAGTAGTAACTATTCACTACTGTTATCTTTGATTTGTGATAGTAAATATTCTATCACATACTTACAAATCTTTGTTGTTATTATTGTTGGTTGTCTCCCAGTTGATCAAATTAAAGATGAACCCATATGTGCAGGATAAAACTGCTGCGTGGGGTTTTTCAGATTGTGACCTCTTGGAAGCAAGTTGCCAATCCTGTCTTCTGAGGCATCACTGGGTGGGTTTGAATGATCAGCTTTTCAGTTAGTTAAGGGCTAATGTGTCAGGTTATGTTGCCTAGGGTCACTATGATTCAGAATCAGCTTAAAGGCCCACAATGACAGGTGATAAAGAAATGATTTTATAGGAAGTTTTTAATTTATAGTTTATTTACCCATTATATCTCAATAAATGTGTCTGAGAAGTCTAACTTCACTAGTTGCTTTCAATACTAAGCATATGTGTAATTTCAGACATTTGAAAAACTTTTTTTACTGTTAGTTAAATGAAGGTTGACAGAGCAGACCATAGTTTCATATTCAACATTTTATACGCTTTCTGATTTCAGCTCATCCATTGCAATCCCTTCAATATACCGCCATTTATCCCACTTAATCCTTGTGTCTCTGTTTTCAACCCTCTTTCTTTTCCAAGCTTCTGAACTTTCTCTGGGGGTAAATGCTGCCCTTTTGATCTTAAATTGTTGATTATTTTAACCTGGTGAGTTGAAGGGCCATCGTCTTACAATCCCCCTGGTCTCCATTGAACCTGTGGGCCAAGCCTCTTATGATTTTGAGTTCTCTTCCACTTTTCTCCCCCTGTGTCAAGGACCTCCTAGTGGGATCCTTGTCAGAGCAGTTGGTAGTGGGAACAAGGGACCTTCTAGTTCTTTGGGTCACAGGGTTGTAGAGACGGATGCTTGCAGTCTCCATTAGTTCATCAGACTGATTGCTTCCATGTGTCTCAATTTTCATTACTCTTCTTTCCTTTGGTGGACTGATAGTTCCACCTTAAATGACTACTCATGAATTTTTACCACCACAGATGCTACCCACCAAATTAGGATATAGAATATTGTCTTTGTGAACTCTGTTATGCCAGTTCATCCTGGTGTCCCTGAGACAACGGTCCTCATCCTGTAGGCCCAGCAACTGTCCCCTTACACTTGCGATTTTCTCCTTATGTCTTGTGGCAACCTCACAAACCTCGCCGTTTGCATTTACTATTTGAGTACCGCATGGCTTTGATGTCATAGAATGAAGGCAAAAAATTCTAAATATGTCTTCTCATCCATTCATTGAACAGGTGTTCATATGCTAAGCACTAGGGATACATCGATGAACAAAATATACAAAGTCCCTGATTTCGATGAACTTGTCCCTGATTTCAGTACCTGATTTCAGTCTGTATGTCCCTGATTTCAGTCTGTATGTGAGATGGCAAGCATTAACCATAGAATTTCATAAACATAATTGCAAACTTGTGAAGAGCTGAGAATTTAGGGGAAACAGCAAGGAAGAAAAGGCTTATGGAACCATCATTCGTGTTGTAGTCTGAAGGCTAAAGAGACTAGTGCAACAGAGAGAAGAGGATGTAGAAGCACAGGACACCTCTGTGAGTGTGTGCCGAAGAGAATATGTTGGGAGTGGATTGAGCAAGGGGAACAGGGACATGGGTCCCATGCCAAGGTTGATGTGTACTCAGAGGCCAGACTGGGCTGCCATGTGTGCCCTGTTAATAACTGGGTTTTCTTCCTAAAGAATAGCCTTTCTATTTCTCACATGGCTTTTCTTCTGTTTTCCCTTTTTTCTGATGTTGATTTTTAGCTCATTTTGAGACTCATCACAATATCAGATTAAATTTTAAATTTTTATTATTTTTGTCATTATTTCATCTTCTTAGATATGGTATTTTAAATTAATCTAAAGCTTTGTTATATATTTTTTTCCTTTTTAGAAAGCTCTATTTTCAAAGTGCTTAATCCTGTACAAGTTTGGATTCTTAAGAATAAAACTTTCATTTCCCTGCGATACAGGAAACTGGAAAATTGAAAACATACTGAAACTTATGTAGAGTGTTCACAGGGATAATCGCTTAAAATTGGCATATGTTAGCAGTCCTGAAGTGCAGAATTGTACTGTGTTTTTGCCTCTTTTAAAAGTCAGTTAAAATGCTTATTACAAAAATATTTTTAGATCTTTGATGATTCTCCGCTTTACAAATACTCTTAAATTCTTGAGTCTGGTATATATTGATAAATATTCATTAAAGATTTTAGTGTGACTAATCTGCACAATATGATTGTGCTTTGGGAACACTCATCCCATTCTGTCAACCCGCGTCAACATGAAGAGTTATTATTCAACATTACCATATGCTGAACATTCCTTGCTATTTACTATCTTGCATCACTTGAAATTATGATTTGTGGGCTTGTTTGGTATGTCTTTTTAATTCCATATATTAAACAGAATGTACTAGCTGTCAAAGACTGCAGAAATTGTGAAATTGCTTTCACATTTCTATACTTTATTAATATCATCAGGTAAAATCACAAGTATAAAAGAGAACATTGTAAAATTGCTTTACATATATACATATATGTGTATGTGTGTGTGTATAATGTATATATAAACTCAAAATCCAAATTGTGGGCACAGATTGTCTTAAGGTATGCTCTGTTGCTTGGAATTCCTGGGCTTCCAGGAAGGAGAGTACATTTATGGGACGGTGATCTGTAGCTCATTTTCCTTTCTCAAGTAAGACAGGACTGTTGCTATATTCCATAATTTAAGCAAGGCCGTGGGAAAAAGCTGTCAGCTCTACTAGGGAGCTGAGACTCTGAAATTCTGACCTTAGGCTAAGATAAAGTCAGTGCTTTCTCTCCCAGCTGAAACACTGCATTCTGCAGGTATTCAGTTATACTCCCTTCCAGACTAGTCTAGTTGGCTAAAGATATTCTTGCTTCTTTGTTAGCCTTTATAGTAATTGTCAACAATCCTTTTATGTGACAACACAATTTCATGTCACAGAATGCAGGATACATGATAAGGACTGTATAAACCTGCCTGGAATAAAGTTCTAGGCCCTGGAATGTCTATGCTTCAGGAGTCCCTTACACCCCACCCATAAACTTTATCTTACCTATTTTTCTTAATTGTGACCGTGCCTTTCCTGACCCCTTAGTCATTGTGAGTGAGCTGGTTCTTGTTTAATCTCACACAAACTCACTGCCATCAAGTCAAATCCAACTCATGGTGGCCCTAGCCAACGAGCTAGACCTACCCTTGTGGGGGTCCGAGAATATAAATCTTAGGGGAGCAGAAAACCTCGCCTTTCTCCCACAGAGAAGCTGGTAGTTTCAAACTGCTTACTTTGTGACAGTCAGTGCATCATGTCAACCGCTACAACACCAGAGGGTGTGTGTGTGTGTGTGTGTGTGTGTGTGTGCGCGTATGCGCACGCATGTACACAATGTGTACCTAAGTGAAATATTAGTGCACTCAGTCTTCATTAAGCACTCGGCTTAATTTTTTAACGAAATCATACTTTATTATACAATGTTACAATCAAGGAAGAAATTCTAAATGAAACATTTACAATTTTTCACTCATTAATTCTCCTAACATCCTAAAAAATTTAATACCAATAGGTTCACCTCTGATGCTACCAACAAATAAGTCTATTTAAAAGTGTTCTGTTGGTATGACATTAAGTCAGGTGTAGCTAGGTAAACGAACTCATTTACTACCATGAAGTCAATTCCAACTCATAGTGGCCCTACAAGACAAGGTAGAACTGCCCCTGAGGGTTTCCAAGACTGTGACTGATTACAGGAATAGAAAGTCACATCATTTGCGTGCTAGGTAAACTAGTTGGGTTATTTTCACAAATTGAATAACTAATATGCTTATTACTTAAAATCTAATGCCTTAGAACTGATTCAGACTTATTGCCAAGGCTCTGTAAATCTTTCTGGAAGCCAACAGCCTTATCTTCCACCCTTAGAGCACCTAGTCAGTTAGATACACAGAAGTCCAGGTCTTGCAGGACATCGTCACCAGGGATCCTTGCTTATCACTTATTTGACTACATTATACTTGGATTAAATATTTACCATTCTTATTTAAATTAGCAGCTAGTTAATGAAATCAATCATAAATGTTCAAATCAAATGATATAATTAATTTTTGTTCTTTCTTCAACTATTCAACTAAGCTATTGGAGGTAGCCTGTGAACAAAAGACCTGGTTAATCCTTAACAGAGTCCTGAAAATGAAATCTTTGTCTCAGAATCTGAACTCCAGACCTCAGGAGAGATGACCAAGAACAGAGCTAAATACAAGTTTTAAAAAAACAATGGTCATATGAACATCTAAGACAGGGAATCAAATGCAGGATTATATAATACAGATCAGTTACCAGAGCTGGGATATAAACTTCCTAGTGGATTCCTGGTGGCGAAGTCGTTACATGTTGGGCTGCTAACTACAAGGTCAGCAGTTCAAAACCACGGCCACTCTTTCGGACAAAAAAGAGTTTCTACTCCCATAAGGAGTGACAGTCTTGGAAATTCACAGGGACAGTTCTACCACGTCCTATAGAGTCGCTGTGATTCAGCATCAACTCGATGGCGGTGAGTTTGGAAACTTTTTTAAATTAGAGTAGGAGTAAGAATTATTGTGAACCAATAATTAATCTTCACTTAATTTTTAGCTACTTAAATAAGCATATGTATTTCTCAAGGTCTGAGGAAGAGCTGAAAATATAGGCAGAAAAAATGTGGCTCTAGTCGAAGCATTTGATAATTAGAGGTAACAAAGCTAAAAGAGTTTGTTGAAATGAGATGAGTTAAATTATTTTTGTATGACACTTTCATAAACGTTATTCATAGAATGATGTAACAGGTACTCCAGATTGTTATTGTTATTAGCCGTCAGCATCTTAACTCAGACTCATAACCCTGTGCACAATGGAATGAAATGCTGCCTGCTCCTGCGTTCACAATCCTGGTGTGTTTGAGTCCATGCTGCAGCCACTGTGGTAATCGATCACCCATATCATCCAAAGATAATGTCTTTCTTCTAGTAATTGGTCCCACTTGATGACAGGTGTTCTATTGTGACCGTCAGGTTTTCATTGGTTAGTACTCTGAAGAAGTAGATCACCAGCTCTTTCTTCCGAGTCTGTCTTACTCTAGAACTGTGGTTCTCAACCTGCCAAATGCCGCGACCCTTTAATACAGTGCCTCATGTTGTGGTGACCCCCAATCATTAAATTATTTTCGTTGCTACTTCATAACTATAATTTTGCTACTGTTATGAATCAGGCAACCCCTGTGAAAGGGTCATTTGACCCCAAAGGGGTCACGACCCACAGGTTGAGAACTGCTGCTCTAGAAGCTCCTACTCATCTAGAAGCTCCTATGTGCCTATTCATCATTGGTGACCTTGCTGGTATTAGAAATACTGGTGGAACAGCTCCCAGCTTCACAGAAACACACAAACCATCCCAGTACAAATGGTTGGTGAATGTACCTTGAAAGGATTCCTTATTTACATATATTCAGAAAATGCTGAATACACCAGACTGTGCGCATATACTTATGTGCCCCCCTTATAAAAGGGTAAAAAAAAGCTTATCTTCTAAAGACAGAAACCTCACAGTAAATAAATCATTCTACTTTGTTTAGCCATGATTTTACAAATGTGCCTGCTCATAATATGCTCATACAATCTTCTGCCCCTTAAAAAGAAAAAAAAAAATCAAGGCATGGGGGCAGTATCTTACTTCCTCTGACTTCTCAAGGGGGAAGGAGAATCAAACTCAACATCAGCCAAGGGAAATTTCTATCCTTCAACCTTCTTTATCATTTGTAACCCCAACTATCCCTACCACCACACTTTCTACTTGTTGCTGGGTTTGATCATCTTTTCATTGGGCACATAGAACTCACAGACAATATTCACAATTGCAGGGTATGTTAGGGAAGTTAGCAAATTGCAGTTCAGAATCAGAAAAGTTTAGGAAACGTTTATTTAGTCAATGGTACACCCTCTCTCTGATCCATCTGTATAGCTCTGTACCCCCTGCCCTGCTTGGGAAATGTTACTATGTTATTCTAAGCACTGCTGATAAATGCTCAAAGGGCATTCTACTGTGCCATAAGCCTCAGCCCAAAAGTTCTTGCTCAGCTCTAGTTCCTTGAGTCAGCATACCTAGTTCCCCTGATTAAGTGCCTGGATGTCAGTGGCCAAACACAAGCGTCTCTTTATTGCTGCATTTCTCCCACTTCCACTTAACAAGTGGATCCAGGTGGTCGCCTAGCAAGCACAAAAGAGCCTATTGTGATCATAAGGTTTTCATTGGCTAGTGTTATGAAAAGTAGATCACCAGCCTGCCTAAAGCCACTCAGTTTTCAAGCTCCCTGGGCTGTGTAGCTCACAGCTTTGTTTCATGTTCTTGGTGGTGCTGCCACCACTTCTATGGCATTACAACTTTCTGTTTTCTGTATCAAGGAGGTGCAGTGCAGGTCACAAGGACATGCTCACTCCTGGTTCTTATTTCTTGGTAACAGTGAGATCTCCAAGTTCTTGTATCTGAGCTGGCTCATACTCTACCAAGTGGGATAGTAAAATGATTAATCCCTGTGTCAGCCCAGGTAGAGTAGCAAAACAAATCCAAGGAGACTCATATATGTATAAGAAAGAGCTTTATGTACAAGAGCAATTGAATATTTAGAAAACATACCAACTCAGTCCAGATCAAGTCCTTAAGTCTTATATTAGCCCATATGTCCCATACAAATCTATAAAGCCCTCTTCAGGCTCATGAAACACAT